>NC_060274.1:7973318-8085572 GCF_021613505.1 Equus quagga | reverse complement strand
GGGGTTTTTTTTTTTTTTTTTTTTTTGAGGAAGATTAGCCCTGAGCTAACATCTGCTGCCAATCCTCCTCTTTTTGCTGAGGAAGACTGGCCCTGCGCTAACATCCATGCCCATCTTCCTCTACTTTATATGTGGAAAGTCTATCACAGCAGGGCTTGCCAAGTGGTGCCATGTCCACACCTGGAATCCGAACCAGCGAACCCTGGGCCGCTGAGAAGCAGAACGTGAAAACTTAACTGCTGCGCCACCGGGCTGGCCCCTATGTCGATTTTGTTCTAAAGGACAGTCGTGCAATATTAGACCACCCTATCCATGGGAAAAAACTAGGTAATTCTAAGTTTTGGTGCAGGAATCTGGTTAATTTAGTTAAAGTAGCATATTTTCTGCCAGTACCTCTGTACCTACATTAATGGTGGGTTAAAGGAAAATGGTGCACCTGGTAACAACAAAAAATCAATGCCGCAGAAATACAGTGAAGGAATTATTGGCCCATCTGATGGGGACAGTGAAAAATGTTCTTGCCTGGATTTTGTTGGGTCATTACAGGATTAATCATCATTTTGGGGCTGCACAACCAGACCCTCCCCCACATACTTTTATTTTGGGGCTGCACAGCCAGACCCTCACCCGCATACTTTTATTTTGTCTTGGGTAGATGAAGGCCAAAATCAAGGGATACTGTGCCTCGAGAAATCTCTTACCTGCTTCCATCCATTGATCCATCCATCAACCCAATCATCTGCCATTAATTCATTTAGCAGTCATTACTTGACCATCTGTTACGTGCCAGACACAGTTTTAGGTACTGGGGATTCAGTTAGTGAAGAAGATAGGAAGACCTTTTGTTCTTAGAAAACTTAAATTCTAGTTGGGGGAGACAGACTAGAAACAAATAAATGAACGATTGAAGGAATTTCAGAAGGAAATAGTCACACAGGGTGATGGGGTACAGAAAAACGCCATGCATCCCCCCAGGGCTAATTTAGCTTAAGTAATTGTGTAATAATCTTTCCTTCTTTCCTCAAATAAAGCATATTAATACATTTATACCATGGTTCCTGAATGAGTGTATAATCCCTTCTTTTTTTCCTGTAGAGGAAGGATTAATAATATGCGTAAATTCTTTTAGTTGATGTTCTTCTCTTAGGAACTTTTCTGGCTCCTAGTTACCATGCTCCTTCCCCAATCTATTTAGGGAGAGATTTGTGTCTTAGTTTCAGGCTCTGATCTTGTCCGTTAAGATTTATTGACATTAAACTCCAAGGAGGCTGTTAGTGAATTTATTGATCAGGCTACAACTTCTGTCTCCTTAACTTTCAATTGCTGGAGTGGAGTGGCCCCCAAATTTTCGAATTCCCACTAAGCAGTGGGCACACTCTTCTATTTGTCTGCCTCTAGTGGGAGCAACAGCTCAGGGCCCCACACCTGTTGTCAGTCTTGTAATTTCCCAATCCCCATGCAGAAGGCTGAAGCAATGCAAATAATATTGAGATATTGTTTGAGCATCGCCTTTAGTCAGGAAAAACGAGTAGGTGAAGTCCTTTAACCCACCTCAGAGTCTCCATGTCAGGACATTTCCATCCCACTGGGAGCAAAAGAATCAAGGAGCAGTCTGGGCAGAGATGAGTGGGAAACCCAATTCGCAGCAAATCTAAACTGTTCTAATATCCACTTATCTGTACCCCAAAAACTTTGAGGAGTGACTCACATATTCTCCGTGTGTGTGTGTGTGTGTGACTATGTGGTGGCCTTTCCACACAATAGCAAGAAACACACTCCAGGAAACATCTCATCTACTAATTCTGGAAAAAATGCAGATTTCATCTTTGAAAAAGAAATGAGCTTAGAAAATATAACCACACATTAAAAAGATTTCCAAATTCAAGACCAAGTGAGAAACCTGAGATATCATAGCAAACGTTTCCTTTTAACAGAGTTCCCCCCACCAAAGGGGAGAAAACTTAAGACAATCTCTAATTCATGTTCTCTCCAAGTTTCTAGAAGACAATGAAGTCATGAAAAGGGAAAACATTTGTTAATAGATATGTTACTTTTAGAAGAAAAATATCTGGAAAAGCCACAGAGACAACAAAGAGCAGATTGAGTGTTAGAGACCCAAATTAGTGAATTTGAAGATGAGCTTGAGAAATTCTGCTAGAATGCAAAGATGAATATGGTGAGTGAAAAGATAAAAGACAAGGGAAGCAGATAACAGTAGATGCAATAAGCAAACATAGAAGGGTAATATTTGATATTAAATTTCCTTGTGTTTTACCCTATGCTTCATGCCCCACCTGAGTTCCCCAGAAAGCAGAGTAGTTGGTCCAGGAATAGAATCTGGGGAAGCTGGGAGGATGGGGAGAGGGAAGTGAGCAGAGCCAGATAAGGACGCATTATTTCCGTGATATCCGGAGATAGCTGGTCAAGATTCAAGCACTGAACACCCCCTAGAAGGTGGGGCGTTCCATCAATACCCTCCAATTTAGATCAAATACATTCTGGTTGAATTATCTAACTGTGGAAAACAAGACCACTTGAAATACTAGAAGATGAGATAGGTCAACATTTATGTAATTTTGGTTTGGGCAAGACCTTCTAAACATAATACCAATTAAGAAACCATAAAGGAAAACACATATAGATTTGTCCGCTTACGTTTCAAAAAATTTTCTATATATGAAAAATACCAAATAAAAAACTAAAAGGTCGTGATCAGCTCCAAGAAACAATTAGAGGTTTCCATGCCAGTCAAAAAGTTAATATTCTTGGGACCAGCCTGGTGGCACAGCGGTTAAGTTCACATGTTCTGCTTCAGTGCCCTGGGGTTTGCTGGTTCGGATCCCAGGTGTGGACCTATGCACCACAAGTCAAGCTGTGCTGTGGCAGCGTCCTGCATATAAAGTAGAGGAAGATGGGCATGGATGTTAGCTCAGGGCCAGCCTTCTTCAGCAAAAAAAAAGAGAGGAAGATTGGTGGCAGATGTTAGCTCAGGGCTAATCTTCCTCAAAAAAAAAAAAGTTAATATTCTTAATATATAAAAGGCTCTTATCTATTCATAAGGAAAAATGGGATATCCCAAAAGGAAAATGCGCAGAGGTTAAAAATAATCACTTCATAATAAAAAGAAAATTGCCAACGAACATGAAAACATGTTCAACCTCATTACTCAAAGAAATGCAGATAAAATAGCCATAAGATAATGTCTTTTGCTGATCAACTTTGTAAAACCGTGTGTGTGAGTGATGCTGGTGTGTGTGTGCAAGAGAGAGAGAGAAAGAAAGAGAGGGAATTGTGTGTGGCAATGAAGATATGCAAAAGTGACACTCTCCAGTAGTATGTTGGTGATATCAATTTGTAATACATTCTGAAGGACAATTTGATGTATATAGCAGAAGTCTTAAAATTTGCATCACATAGCTATTTAATGGAAAAATCTGTTAATCTCCATACCATCCACGGTCTTAACCACTTCTCTCTCCTGCCTCAGAAATTGACTGGAGTTGCAGACACAGAGGAACAGCAGTAAGGGCAATTCAAGTGTCTGTCTCAGGCCTTCCTAACTTCTGACACTGTCTTTCTCTGCATCTTCTACTCTCTTATTAACCACAGCACAGCGATTTACCTAGTTGGTTCCTTTAAGAACCCTGTTTAATGGGTCTAATGGGACTTCATTTCATCAGAGACACTTGGCCTTTGTCAATCCCCCATTCTCTGGGATGCTTTAGAAAGAACCACTCCGCTGGTCGAAGCTGGCCGAGATCCAGAGCCAAATTTAAAAGAAGGGAGGAGAATCTCTTTAGAGTTTCCCTCCGTCGTCTCGTTAAGTTAATTACTGCCCCTGCTGCGCCTCCAGCTGACCATCATCCTCTTGTTGAGCTGAGATAATGATGTGTCCGTGTCTGACCTGGGGTGGTCATTTCCTACTTAGGAAAATTAGAGGCAGCCAGGCTTGGCTTCCGAGGCGGCCGCTGAAAGCGCCGGTAGCAGGTTTCCTTTGAAGACCCAGGCGTGGACGTTTTCCTGGCCTCCCAACTCACTCCGACTGAAAGAAAAGCGACCTACATTGAGGGCTGTGAGAAAACATTTTTGCGCATTTTGTACCAACTCTTGATGATGAGGACCCTAAACTGAGAAGCCGTGGGAGCAGGTGGAAACTTGGAACTCTGTCTCCTGGTTGTGAGGTCCTGAGTGCGAGGATCCCAGCCAGGGGACAGGGGACAAGGGACATGGGATTATGGGGACCATTTCCCAGGGTGGGAACAGCCTCTGAGACCAGAGCTGGCCGACATCCTAGTTATGTCTGATGGAAGGTGTTCAGAGTCTAAATGGTTTTTGTACAAGGATCATTGTAAACACACATTTACACAAGCAAATACTGTAAAATAAAATTAGAATGAGCATGTTTGTGGCTTCTACAGGTATGATAGTGTGGGGACCTGAAATTGGCCACCCCAAGATATGTCTCTTTGGCATCAGGATTATTTGAGGCTGATTGCTTTTGATAAACTGGGACAGGGAAGGAGGCTCTGAGGAATGGAACTTGCCCTTTGTTAGGACACATTTACATTTGTAAGGTAAATCTCTATCTGTAAAAGGTGGCTCCCTCTCTGTACCAGGAAGAAGAAAGGCGATGACCTTCTCTCTAGAAACTCTTAATCAATACCAAAGGCAAGGACCTAAATCTGCATTTTATGGTGCTTGTCTGGTAACCTCCTGTAACTGACTTCCCTCCCCCTCCCAACGTTGGCATTTCTTTAAGGATTAAGCATCTTTCCTTAGGCTAGGAACTGATTGCTGAGCTCACCTGTGACCGCCCAGCTCAAGACAATCGACTTGCCTCCTGCTACGCCCACCGAGATAGCAGACCCACTACCTGCTCTGTCCATCAAGCACTGTGCCGACAGGGCAATCTTGTGACTATTGTGGGAGGGATGTTTCAATCACATGTGAAACATCCTGTTTGGGGGTATATAACCACTATGTGCACCCCACTTCTTTGGTGCCCTTTCTTCCTTCGGGAAGAAAGGCCCCGGGCCATGGTTCCTCATAAAGCTTTGTTTAATTTTCTCTTGCTATTCTGTCTCATGTGAATTTAATTCGTTCTCCGGCCAGACGAACCCCCATTTGGGAAGAGGAAATGTCTTCCTCCCCTACAATAGGAAACTAAAGAAAAATATGATTTATTAAAACTTTTAAAAATAAAAAAGTCTCTGCCTTTTCTGGAGCATGTTTTTTAAGGATACAAAATGATTCTTTACAAGGACTATGGTATTAAATGGAAAGGCCATCATCTCAGTCACACACACAAAAATGTGCCCATCTAGAAACTGGAACCCTTGTGCACTGTTGGTGGGAATGTGAAATGGTGCAGTTGCTGTGGAAAAGAGTATGGTGGGTCCTCAAAAAATTAAAAACAGAATTACCGTATGATCCAGCAATTCCACTTCTGGGTATATGCACAAAAGAGTTGAAAACAAGGTCTTGAAGAGATATGTGTATGTCCATGTTCATAGCACCATTATTCACAACAGCTAAAAGAGGACGCAACCCAATGATGGGTGAGTGATAAACTAAATGTGGTAAATACATACAATGGAATATTACTCAGCCTTAAAAAGAAAGGAAATTCTGACATTTGGATGACAATGTGGATGACCCCTGAAGACATCATGCTAAGCAAAATAAGCCAGTCTCAGAAAGACAAATACTGTGTGATTCTGCTTATGTGAGGTACCTAGAGTAGACAAACTCATAGACAGAAAGTAGAAGGGTGGATACCAGGGGCTGGGGGAGGGGAAATGGGGAGTTCGAGTTTAACGGGTAGAGTTTCAGTTTGGGAAGATGAAAAAGTCCTGGAGATGGATGGTGGTGATGATTGCACAACAATGTGAATGTACTTGGGGCCCCTGAACTTAAAAATGGTTAAGATGGTAAATTATGTGTATTTTACCACAATTAAAAAAATGTGTGCAGTAAATACACCACAGCGCTCAGGCGAGTTTTCTCCATGCATAGTAAGACAGTCTCAAGGAACAGAGTTAGGTTATCTCCCACACATTGGCCTCCCATCTGGTGGGATGTCCTCCTTGGCTGCCAGACTGGGCCAGGCCTCCCCTGACACTTGAAGGCTTCTCCTTCTGGGCTGCCATTCATCAAGCACGTTCTCTGTGTCAGTCAATGGGCTGGGTGAGTGTATTCCATTCGCCATTATTACCCTGGAACTCTAACTCCTTGTTTAATGTTTTCTCTTCTGCTACAATACGAACTCCATACTCCAGGAATAGCATCTCCTTGTTCCATGCTGAATCTCTATGCCCAGTACAGAACTTGCACATAATAGACACTTAATAAATATTGGTCGGGAGCCGGCCCCATGGCCCAGTGGTTAAGTTCGCGTGCTCTGCTTCAGCGGCCCAGGGTTTCGCGAGTTCAGATCCTGGGCGCGGAAATGGCACCGCTCATCAGGCCATGCTGAGGTGGCATCCCACAGGCCACAACTAGAAGGACCCACAACTGAAAAGTACACAACTATGTACTGGGGGGCTTTGGGAGAAAAAGGAAAAAAATTAAAAAAAACAAGTATTGGTCAAATGAACACTACTGTGAATGTCAATAAAATGTTTATTTTTGCTTCTACCCCATACATTTTAATACTTTTTTTCTTGCACATGGATGATTGGCAGAGCCTTTTCAGTAAGACTTATGGACAACATTGAGATTAGCGGTTCTAAAAGCAGAAACTCTTCAGATTATTCATGGCAAATCCCATTTAGCCACTCTTGGTACTGTCAGAATCCCCAACCTGCATCTCTAGTAGGTTCTGCTATTTTGTTTTTTTTTTTTTTTTGAGGAAGATTAGCCCTGAGCTAACATCTGCTGCCAGTCCTCCTCTTTTTGCTGAGGAAGACTGGCCCTGAGCTAATATCCGTGCCCATCTTCCTCTACTTTATATGTGGGACGCCTACCACAGCATGGCTTGCCAGGTGGTGCCATGTCCACACCCAGGATACAAACCGATGAACCCCGGGCTGCTGAAGCGGAACGTGTGCACTTAACCACTGCGCCACCAGGCCGGCCCCAGTTCTGATGTTTTTAAACACTGACTCTGCTGTTTCTTCAGGCTTCCCAGGACCTTAACAAATAGGAAATGACCATCAATGTCCTGCCAGATGTTTTCCTTCTCCCAAAAGAGAAAAGGCTCAAACCTTGTATTGCGTGATGGCCAAAGGTAGGGTGTCTTGATTTAGATTGATTCCCAGAGGGTGCCACGAAGTCTGGGGTTCAGCAAGGGTCTGTGGGTCAAGCAGAATTTCTTTCTTCCTGTGCATTTCTTTTACTTTACATTTGGAGCTGCTCCATTTGATCTCATTCTGGAGACAGCTGACTCTCATAGCCACGGACTAGCCCTGCCATACATGAAACATTCAAGGGGGTTTATCTTATTGTGGCTTTAACCCCAGAATCAGCTGTCAGAATATTTGTTAGTTTACATAATCAAAGCTGGCCACTTAAAACTTTGCTAGCTAACGCTTGCTTTTTTAGTTTCTGAGCTTAGCGAGAAATATTCTTGCCTTCTTGTTTAATCTCATTGACATGGCCAGGTTGCAACATGTGAGTGTTCCTTTCTGTTCCAAATACTAGAACTTTTGTTTTTTAAAAGTATGTCAGAGAAAGACGATATGCTATTCTAAGTCACACTTTCAAGTAATCATTACCAGATTTTTATTATCATCATCTAGTTTCAAAGAATAAAAACAAACAGTCCATTTAATCCAATTTTTAAGGATTATTGGGTCAACTGAATTAACGTTGTTTTCTAACGTGTCAAAAGAGGTTGAATTTTCAACAACCAAAGAAACTTCAAGTACATTCATGTGTTTCTTTTTCAGGATAAACATTTATTAAGTGACTATAGTTTGTTTGCTTTCATAGAATAGGAGCTGGCAAGATGTTTTCTTGGCTACTAACTGGCTTGATTAGTAATTAAAGTATATTTTATCCTGATTAGGAAAGTACATTTTCCTTTAACAAAATGCAATGGAATGGTAGCTACTTGCTACAATTACTGGCTCAATCATGGTCAAAAAAGACTCAGAATTATGTATAAAATGATTAAATATAAGCTACAAAGCTTATAACCTGAAAAATAGAGCTTCAGGGATTCCAAACCCCAAATGATGAATTATTACAGAAAAATAAACTTCGTAAGTAACAGTGAATTAAAAACGAAGTCTTTTTCTTCTGCTTTAAATGTGTTATATTTTTCTGAGCATAAATAAATGCGATACAGGAAGATTTCCACTTCTGGCTGTTTGGAATAGAGAATTAGAAAAAGAACCACAGAATAAACTCAAAGTAAGAAAAATGGAGAGAAAGATAAGAGCAGAAAATAACGAACTATAAAACAGAGATGTAAAGAAAGTCGAGATGTGTACACACGTGTGTGTATGTCTGTGTGTGTCTCCTTGTATGTGTCTGTGATAAACACTAAAAGGAAGGAAATGAGATAGACACAATCTGGAATAGTTGTTACCCTTGGTGTGATGGAGTGCGGGCCAGGGATGGGTTAAGGAAGGAAATCTTTATTGGCGACCCACGTCTCACATATGTGCTTTTATATGCATCAAATATTGTTGAACAGATATATATATAAGATATATATATATTTTAAAGATTTGCACCTGAGCTAACATCTGTTGCCAATCTTCTTTTTTTGTTTTCATTCTTCCCCCAAAGACCCCCAGAACATAGTTGTATATTCTAGTTGTAGCTCCTTTTGTCTCTGCTATGTGGGATGCTGCCTCAGCATGGCTTGATGAACGGTGCTAGGTCCACACCCAGGATCCAAACTGGTGAAGCTCTGGGCTGCCAAAGTGGAACACACGAACTGAACCGCTCGGCCATGGGACGGGCCCCTGAGCAAATATTTAAAAAAAAAATACATGCATTATATAAAATGAGGGAAATGACAAAAGTATGAAAAAGAAAATTAGGGGCCGGCCCAGTGGCGCAGTGGTTAAGTTCGCACATTCCGATTTGGCGGCCCGGGGTTCGCCGGTTCAGATCCTGGGTTTGGACATGGCACCGCTTGGCAAGCCATGCTGTGGTAGGCGTCCCACATATAAAGTAGAGGAAGATGGGCACAGATGTTAGCTCAGGGCCAGTCTTCCTCAGCAAAAAGAGGAGGAATGGCTGCAGTTAGCTCAGGACTAATCTTCCTCAAAAAAAAAAAAGAAAATTAAAAATTACCTACCCCTACTTTCAATCTTTATTCCTCTTTTAACCAATTTAGATGAAACTGTTTCCAAAAATCTCATATTTTTTCTTGCTTTCTGAAAGAGTGCTTTTAATGTACTTGAAGCTGTTTTAATGATTTCTGGTTATTTTGCGTACAAAAATTACTGTATCATGCTCTAAGATGCTGATAGCCCCAGGGCCGACAGAGTTGCCCCTGGATATTTGCTGCCATATGAAATGTCCCCAGGCCGCTGAGCATTTGGGATTAGTTTCTAGTTTGTTTTCTGTTAGATTCTTACGGGATAATTCTCATTGCTATACTCTTCTTAAATTCCTCATTTAACCGCTGGCTCCATATCTAATCAGCTGTCACATTTTTTTTCCTCCTAAACCTCTGTCTCATCTACCCGCTCCTCCCGACCCCCTTCAGGCCCAACGCTTGGCTGCTCCCAGCCTCCTCTCTCTCCCTTCCCGACTCTCTTCCCACAATGTCAAGGGCAAGGTCGTGCAGGCCTGGCTGCTCTCTCTGCCTTTCCCCCTCCCGCACGCACTGAACCTCAACCACACAGGGCATTGCTCCCCGGACCTGCTGCTGTCTCTGCGTAGAACACACTTTCTCCTCCATGTGCCTGCCAAATCCTGCTGATTCCTAGGATTATAGCTAAGTGTCAGCTCTCCAGGGACACCTGCCCCCACTCAGCAAGCAAGACCCAGCTCTGACTTTGTGAGCCCGTGCGTTTCCTTCCTGTTTGTTCCACACTGTGCTGTCATTACTAGGTTACTTCCTTTATCCGTCACCGTGCCCCGCCTCAACAAAACCCATATGCATCTTGTTCATCTTGTCCCAGTGCCTAGTGTGATGCTGGCTTTAGTATTCGATAGGCAATCCCACTGACTAGAGAGGGTCCTGCCCACTTTGGACACCATGGTTAGTAGTCTGAGGTTAGCACTGATGTTAAGGGACGTCACACGCACACACAGCTCCAGTCACAGCACCGTAGTCTGTTGTGTTCAGATAGTGATCCTCGCTAAGTTGCGAGCTCCAGGGGTTCAAGGACATGGCTTCACTCCTCCTGGTATCCCCGACCTAGTAGTTTGGGCTGACATGAAAAAAGTCGCTGAACATTGGTTTTTTGGGGAAATACTTGGTGACAGTCCACAAGTTTTCCTGGGGAGGAGAGACGACTTAGAAAATATGCAAGCACCATGCAAATATAGGTTTTTTCAGAATTCTTCTCCTGATCAAGATCTAAAGATAATAAACATTTTAGTCCTTGGCAGTAAGATCCCACTGAGAAACGCTGTCTATAGGAACCCCCTGGATGTCTACATGGACATCTAAATGTCTGGACCTGGGAAGAGAGTTCTGGGCTGGAGGGATTGACTTAGGAATCCTACCCCAGCATCTGGTGTTTGGAGGCACTTCTTTTTAGGAGCCTCTGGGCACACAAGTGCTTAATGATTGAAGGCCAATGCGCTGGGATGGAGACCACTAGTTCCCATAACACAGACAGACTGGGCTCCAGGATTAATGTCCCCTGCCCCCACATGGTGCTCCACAGTCCTAACATCCAGGGTCATGGAGCACATATCTTTCAATTAGGGCCCAGAAGGGAGATTGCTTGGCATCAAAGGGCCCTGGATTAGCCAAGCCGGGTAGGCGTGGGGAGCGAGGGGAGGCAGCCTAGGGACAAGGGAACCCGGAAGTTGCAGGCCTCAGTTTTGCCAGGACCGGTCCTGATAGAGGTGGTGTCCTTGTGTGCTCTACGCTCGAGGACAAGCATTCGTGGCACAAGATTTGTTATATCCTAGTCTAGGCAAGGGAGACGGAGAGTGAGGGAACGTTGACGTCACACAAACCTGAAAATGACAGCAGCCGGAGAGGTGAGGGGTGAGTACATCTCTTCCTCCACATCTTCCTGCCTTGAAGAAATTGTTGCCAGAGACATCTAAATGTAAACTTGAGCTCAAGACCCATTTGTCTGATACCATAAAGTGGAATCACACTGTTTTGGAAAAGACGTCTTTGCCAAGTCACTTTTACTTTTTTTTTAAAGATTGACACCTGAGCTAACATCTGTTGCCAATCTTCTTGTTTTTTCCTTCTTCTTCTTCCTCTCCTCAAAGCCCCCATAGTTGTATATTATAGTTGTATATTCCAGCTGTAGGTCCTTCTGGCTGTGGCATGTGGGACGCCACTTCAGTGTGGCCTGATGAGCGGTGCCATGTCCGTGCCCAGGATCCAAACCGGTGAAACTCTGGGCCACCGAAGCAGAGCACACAAACTTAGCCACTGGGCCACGGGGCCAGCCCCAACCCCAGTCACTTCTGATTCCAGAGCTTAGTAGGGCTCACTCAGGTTCGAAGTTTCAGAGTCCTTGTTAATCATGGATCTTGTGCTAGGATCTGCCAAACAAGGAAACGGGAAGAGAATTCAAATTCTTGGGGCGAAGTCAAGGTGGTGTTTTATACACACAGTCCTATTCATTGAGGCTTGCATGAGAGAAATAAAGAAAAGTCCATGTTTTGTTGAAAACATCAGCATCGGGTTCAGGAGAGGCTCACAAAATCAGCCTCTCCCTAACTTGACGCGCAGGATTCCCTCTCCGCAATGGTTAATTTCATGTGTCAACTTCTCTGGGCCCCCGGGTGCCCAGATTCAACATAATTTCTGGACATGTCTTGGGGGTGTTTCCGGATGCGATTAGCATTTGAATTGATGGTCTCGGTAAAGTAGATGCCCCGCTCCCCAGTGTAGGTGGGCATCATCCAATCCGTTGAGGACCCTAATGG
This sequence comes from Equus quagga, assembly GCF_021613505.1. Taxonomy (NCBI): domain Eukaryota; kingdom Metazoa; phylum Chordata; class Mammalia; order Perissodactyla; family Equidae; genus Equus; species Equus quagga. Next base: position 8,073,542 of record NC_060274.1, on the reverse strand, counting down.
AACAAGAAACAGAGGAAGGGAGGATTCATTCCACGGCTGCCACCCTCCCTTCCTGTCTTCCTGTTGAGCTGGGACATCTGTGTTCTGCTCTTGGATTAGGAGTCACAGCATCGGTGCCCCTGATTCTCAGGACTTCAGACTTGGACTGAAGGACACCACTGGCTTTCCCGGGTCTCTAGCTTGCAGACAGCAGACTGTGGGACTTCTCAGCTGTCATAACCGTGTAAGCCAAAATTTCCTTTCATGTGTATTTATCTCCTATTGCTTCTGTTTTTCTGGAGAACCCTGACCAACACACCTTCCTTCTGTAAAACCAGCTGATGGACCCTCAGCTCCTGCTAGGTGGCCACATTCTAGTGTGCTCGCCATCTGCATCTACTAGTTGAGTTACAGGCAGACCAAGAGTCAGTCAGCTTTGTTCCCAAATCTGTTTCTTCTCCTTGAACTTGGTACTGTAATTACCTAATTTGATGACACTATGTAACTCGATGAAATACGAATGTAAAAATGAGTTGCATTTGTATTGTAATTTAATTAATGTAAATTAAATGCTTTCTTGATATCCAATAAAAATCAGTCACGAAGAACGTTGTCTAAATGAGGGCAAGTCAAATGTAAAATAAAAACTTCTGTAAAAGTCTGAGATTTTGGATTCAGGTTGTTTCCAAGTATTTTGAGTTCTGGCTCTGCTTTAAAGAAACCATAATTACAAAATAAACAATGCATTAGGAACGTGGTTGATGCAGCAAAGAGCACAAAGAATTCCTACCAGGAGACCCATATTTGAAGAAAAGATCTTTGTTCCTCATTAAAGACAAATAAACACATTTTTTTTTGTTTTGGATTAAATTAACATTCTTTTTGAGAAATGGGGCCCTAGGGAACAGGCATTCTACTGGGCATGTTTTGAACAATACCAAGAGAGTGGTCTGCGGCCCTTCCAGTCACAAGTCACCTCTCAGAGTCTGCGTGGCCAGCCCCTTTCTTTTTCTTGAGAGGGTTGGGGCCTGCTGGGATCACCACACCCTGAACACATCCTGAGGCCTCTGGCTCCCAGGAGATGGGCAGCCCAGCCACCTTGGGGCTGTAGGGAGGGATCCACAAGGAGGCCACGTCCACAGAGCACTGAGCATGGCCCACGCACAAACGTGCTCCATAAATGTTCACTGTCTTCTTTCCAGATTGCCACCTTTTAATCTGACTACTTGCTTGTTGCCTGCCTACAAAAAATGGTGTTTAATTCCAGGCACACAGAAAAAGAAATGCTTTTAGAAGGTTAATAGTATTGCCTTCTCTGTGCTCTTAATAATTATTTTATTCCTACGTTCCTTCAGGCTTACAGAGATGGAATTTTACTTCTCCCCTCGAGCTGTGCTGGAATCTACTCTAGGCATATCTGGGGTCAATAATGGGAGAGGGGAGGTGTACTGGTATCCCCTCTTAAGGTTGCTATGTAAGATGAGGTTATTAAAAGTGTTTGTAGGGGAGGAAGACATTTCCTCTACCCTCTAGGTCCTTCTGGCTGGACTATGAATTAAATTGACATGAGACAGAATAATAGGAGAAAATTAAACAAAGCTTTATAACCTATATACGTGGGAGAGACTCAGGAAAACTGAGCAACTCACCAAAATGGTGGAGGTTCTCATCTTAATTACCACCTTCAGCTACAAAGGAGGATGTTGGGGGTGGGGAGTCAGTGATGGGAGATTACCAGAAAAGCACAGTAAACAAGGGTAAGTTTATTATGCAGATTTAAGTCCTTGCCTTCCACATTGATGAGTTTCTAGAGATAAGGTCATCCCCCTTCTTCCTGGTGCAGAGAGGGAGACACCTTTACAGATGGAGATTTCCCTTACAAGTGTAAATGTCTGTTACAAAAGGTAACTTCTACCTACCAGATTTTCTCTCATGGTTGCAGTTTTTAAAAGCAATCAGACCAAAATAATCCTCATGCCAAAGAGACATATCTTGGGATGGCCAATTCCAATCCCCCACATGTTCAAGCAAGGGAGGATTATTTTTTTCACAAAGGAAGAGAGAAGCTGCTTCTTTTGGCCAAGGAGTTTCAGGGGACTTGAAGGGTCAAGATTTTCAGATTCATTTGATTTCACCCAGTGTCTCCATTCTAGTTCTCAGGAATCCACTGCTTCCCACTTACTGTGTAACTTTCATTTGAGAGAAATGGCTAGGCTGTGAATTCAACCTATGATGTAATTCTGGAACTTGTAGGATCAAATTTTGGGTCTGCTTTTCAGTGGTATCAGCCTTGCCTCCATCAAGCTCAAGAATTTCTTTTAACACCATTAGAGGGAGCTCTCAACTTTTCCAACAAAGCCACAACTTGATATTTTAAAGCCCTAAATTTTGTGTGTATGTGTAATTTCTCCCGTGGAGTCAGAAGCAGCCAGCCCTGCCCCAGAACTTTCCTGGTCACAATTTCCACTGTAGTGATCGAAGTCAACCGTCCCTTGGCCTTCCAAAGTCTTGCTTTGACTAGGTACTTCGTTTCAGATAATGACAGCCCTAATTTAAGTAACTTGTTTTGCCACTGGACAGATAGATACTATCCGTATCCCACTTTCCCCTGACAATAATGCCATCGATGTGTTCAACCCCAATCATATTATTTAACAAACCACAGATTCCCATATTTGGGCATCTATTTCCTGGGTGTCATCTACTCACGGTCCAACTAGAATATCAATCTGTGTTTAATCAGCAAAACAGAAGCCACTGTAGATATTTCAAGCAGAGGCAATTTAATACGGACACTTGTTTACAAAACTGTTGGCAGAGAAAAAGGGAGAAAGGTGTGCTGGAGAGACAGTATGGTATTTACACAAAGACCGGGAAGCGGCGATTGCTCCTGGCTGGAGCCACAGGCCTCTTCTTGCCATGAAGTCGAGGAGGCGCTTTCGCTGCCTCTGTCATTGTTAGAACTGCGACAGCACCACCGACCAGGGTCTGGGGGCCTCCATCCCTCTGGTTCAGGTGGCCAGACTTCTTCATGAGATGGGGGAAAATGGCTTCTGTCTTGCTCCTCCCTCCCATCTGGCCAGCGCTACCCATTGGGAGAGCCTTACAGGAAGCCAGGTGGCACAGGGCCAGGGACACATAGTTTGCAGGTTTCTACTCCTGTTGTTACCAAAGGGAATATAGAGGGGCAAACGTGCGCTCTTTCTCAGGACGATATTGGAAGATGCGCTTCTTCAAAATGAGGGAGAAAACCAAGAACGAGGATGACCCAGGATGTGGGAGACAGGGTGTCCAACGCAAGAGAGAGGGACTGGGGCATTTCAGGAGGTGAAGGAAGGAGAGCCCAGGGCAACAGCATCAAGCCTAGAGATTAGCCAGCCTACCCCAGAGCAGGAGGGCTGCCAGCTCCAGCAGGGAAGTCTGTCAGGAAGAAGGAACAGGAGCCACCGTGTGATGCGTTTGAAGACATTGAGAAATGGATGGGGGCTGGCCCAGTGGAGCAGCCGTTAAATGCGCACGTTTCCCTTCTCGACAGCCCAGGGTTGGCCGGTTCGGATCCCGGGTGTGGACATTGCACCGCTTGGCAAGCCATGCTGTGGTAGGCATCCCACATATAAAGTAGAGGAAGATGGGCATAGATGTTAGCTCAGGGCCAGTCTTCCTCAGCAAAAAAGAGGAGGACTGGCAGTAGTTAGCTCAGGGCTAATCTTCCTCAAAAAAAAAAAAAAAAGAAATGGATTGTTCTTTCAGAGAGCTGGAAGAAAATTAATGATGAATATATAGAAAGCAGAGCAACGAGAACCACAGTTCAGGAAAAATGGAATGTGAAAGGAATCATATATACTATCATAGTATATGATATATGATATATATATCATAGTATATGATCATACTATACTATGTGGCTCGGCTGTTAATAATAGTTCCACAGCTATACTAAGGTGAATGTTGACTATTTGATTTAGTAAAAATTGTATGAAGCCAAGTTTGTAGAGAAGAAAGGAGTTGTGTGTTGGGATGAGGGGTGACGCGAAGAGAGCCATATGTTCATCTTTTATATTAAAAAGTCAACAGGTAATATTCAAAACTAAAAAAATCAAGAAATGTCAATATAAAGCAAGTTATTTATATACAATAAATCTCAGGGGAAAAAACAGCAAAAATGTTTGAAAATTATTTCTGAGGAGTTAGTAGAGGAGAAATGGGGCAAGGAACTTTTGTTTTTCATTATAGGTCGTTATTTAGCTTTAAAAAAATCTACTTACTACATTACTTTGGTAAAATATCAATATAATTTTTTAAATCCACAAATTTAGAGAAATTTTTACCAGACGGAAGCATTATCATCTATCGTTTAATAATGCCAAGTTTAACATTGCTCTTTATCAAACACTTCTCAAGATCTCTTGTAGAAAGCACACATTTGTGCTTATCCATCATCTAAATAGAGATGACAGTGATTACTCCTTTGTGCTCCTGATTCTTTTATTTTAAATTCCCTTAAAGTCTAACCCAGATAATAATCAATGTATTTTAAAGTTTCTTCACATGTAACACTGAAAGGCCTATTTAAAATTCTTGACTTACATTCTGGACAACTTGATATTGCTTTGGATGTTATTTCTTGAAGATAACTTTATTGTTTTTCACAATCTTTTTTATTTTATTTCCCTGGCCCACAATTCCCCTATATGTTTTGGTTTCACATAATTGTGGAGAAAGAAACAAAATAAAGAAATACAACAATTTAAAAAATTCCCAGCAAATTAATGGTCATTGTCCTGGGAATGCCGGGAATGGAGTGAGCTGGAGTGGCATGGCAGGATCTGGTCCATGGGTAGATTTTAATGCAGTTGTACAACAAGCTCCATTTGGCCATAGATCTAGATTAATAGGATTCAAAGGGAAGTAAGGTTGAATTGTACGTGCTTTGTGAGGAGTGGAGAAATCTCTGATTCTGGCCTCAGATCATCAAAGAAAGACCATAGCAGCAATGAGGGCTCTTCTTAGTTTAGGGGAATGTCTAATTTCTTGACTTCAAGGTAAATCCTCTTTTCTTTCTTTTTTCTTGGTCTGCAATAATAAAATAAAAATGGAGAGGGGAGAAAGAAATCATGAGGAGGCTGGAAAGCAAAATAAAATGGATAATAAATAAATGGAACAACAAATGAGTGTAAGCCTTGTTCAGCATCAGGCTGGCAGTGCATTCTGGGTGGGGAGTCTCGAAAAGAAAATGGACAGAGGTTGGTGAATAAGTAATGTGGATGGAGTGGTTCTTGAAACTCTCCCCTAGGAGTGAGGCTGGCTTAAGCTGCTTATTTAAGGTGTTCCACCCTTCTCTGTAATAGAGAATGTGGGAAATGTCTAAATTTAATCCTACATCAGTTAAAGATGATGATTGCAAGATCTAGACACTGTTATCTTCAATTCTGCAAATAGAACTTTAGAAATTATTTTTACCAAAATTTATTTACTTTTCAACAGTTGGACAAGTGAAAAATCAACTCAAAAATTGCACTTCTCTTATTATGAAGGATGTAGAGTAAATTTTTGAGCTGTTTTTCTTTTCTTTTCTCTGAATTATCTGTTCAAGTCATTTGCCCACGTTTTCTATTGGGTGGTTGCTGTTATGGATTTGTTAGAACTCTTTATATATTGGAGAAATAAGCCCTTGTTGAGGAATAAATCTCTTTCCTAAATTTGTTATTTTTCTTTAGCTTATGGTAGTTTTTCAATGCAGAATTTTAAATTCTTTTGAAGATAAACTCATTGATTTTTTTTTATTGGTCCTAGATTTTTCGTCCTATTCACAAAGGCCTTCCCCATGATGAAAGCATAAAGGAGCTCTGCTATAGGATCTTCGTTATTTCGTTGTTTCTTTTTCTGTACTTTTAAGTCTTTGATTTAGTTTGAACTGATCTCAATGTATGGTGTAAGGTATGGAGTCAACCCATCTTTCTTTCCAAGTGGCTACAGAGTTGTCCCAAAACATGTATCGAAGAGTTCATTTGGGAATTTCAGCTCCCTACCTCTGCATGTTTTCAGCTTCTTCAATGGTCTCGGGCAAAGTCCTCCCTTTGGTCTCTGGTAGAAGCAACACCAGTCCTCCAGCCATCAGGCCAACCACGGCTGAAAGCCCAACAATGCAAATCACAGTGAGAACTGAGACATGCACCTTCTATAATTAGAGCTCCTCTTAGCTCTTTTTTAAAAACAATTTTGCTGATTTCCTATACTTATAGATTCCTTTGTCAACTCTGACTGCCCTATTCTCCATCATAAATACTTTGCTGACTCCAAACTCAGTTGGATTACAATTCCTTATAGGGAAATGAAATACTTAACATTTGGAGTCTAGGTTATTCTAGGCTAGAGGACACTGCCGCAGTATCACGACACTTTGGAGTTAGAAAATACCTCTGAAAAAAAATCAGCTCTAAGAAAAGGAAGAAAATAACCCTGTCAGTATAAAGCACTTAGTAAAGAAAATCAGTCAGAAACTTGGATCATTACTAGCAAATAAAAAGTAATAAAAATGTATTACTGCATAACAGCATTAGAACAGCATTAAAAAGCAAAGCCAGGCCTTTTAGTTCTAATTCAGGTGTTCAATAAATTCCTCTTGTTTCTTTTTCCTTTGTCTCCAGCTATAATCTTTTGCATATCCTGGGGGTAATAGTAAACATTATGGTGTTTTTGTTTCTTTAAACTCCCATTGAAGTTTTGGGATCTTAAGACTATGTTTTCATACATTTTTTATAATAGAATGCACAAGTGGGATGTGGGTCCTTCACTAGTTTTGGGGTTTCAAAAAACTGCACGCTGGACTCCATTTTTCTTTCCATCCTTAAAAAATGGCAGGAAAGAGGCCACAGGGCACTGGACGTCGCTCTGGGCACCTGGGTTCCAGTTTTGACCTCTCCTTCCTAGTCTTAAAGCCCTGGGAATTTCTGCAATCTCCTGGATACTCCAGACTCTCCTACATAAAGTGGGGCAGGCTTGTCCTGAGGCTGAAATGAATTCATGTTTCTGAAGCGCTTAGAATACTGCGTGCCACATGGTATGACCTAATAGCCAGTCTCTCAAAATCTCCCCGAACCTCTCAAGACTCACTTGGCTGCAACCCATGCAAACAATAAACACATTCAGCTGGCTTCGATTCTCTGAACTGAGTTCTATGAAGAGAAGATAATAGATGCATCAAATTCTCATCCATTTAGCATTTTATATTTGCAAAAGTAAGCCTAACTAACCAAGATATTCCTTATCGATTTTTCCAGTACTATTTCAACCAGGATTTCTCAACATGTGCGTTTATTGATTTTCAGGCTTCTAGATCACTGTTTCTGGCTATGTCAAGACCACAGCCAGCTCATCATTATCGTGTGGGAAATGAAAGGGAAAGAAGTTAAAATGCAAAACTATTCATTTTGCTTCCTGCTAGCTACTCAGATTAAGGGCTGGCAAGGCAAGAAGATGGAAGTCCTAGAAAAAATAAAGATGGGACTTCTCTTCAAGTTTATTTTAAATGTTGAATGTAGTTAAAACCCTTTATCTTTTCTGGGAAAGGCAAGGCATGATGGAGGGTCAACAACGGCTCCTCTGGCCTGGAAGTTGCACTGCTTTGTGAAATAATACTTAGAGAAACAAGTCTGTTCCAAACCCAGAAATGTCCCACTGACCCATTGCTCACCCACTGCCCGCCTAAGGGAGTGGCCGCGATTGCGGCATCTCCAACTTCCTCCTGGGAAGGAAGGAGTCTCAAGGGTATGAAGACACTTCCCCAAGATGGAAAGGGATCTCTGGAGACGGGTCCCCTCAGCCAGTGTTTGGGGAGGAAGGAATCTGGGGCACGTATGTCCCATAAGCAGTGCCAGCCACCCTGTGGCCAAATCATGGTTATCTCGGGATAAAGAACTTGTGTCATACCAATTTTGGCCATCTTGCTGTTACTAAGTCAGAATGTGGAGGAATTCGTTGGGTCTGTTTTGAGGGAGAGTTCTATCAACGGTTTGGGACTTTTGCTGGCAGATGTACAGCAGTGGAAAATTTTCCCCCTCACAAATCCCTTGAGAAGAAGGAACGAGCAGAGTTACGTGTGGGTGGCAACGCACAGCATTAAGAGAAAAGCAATGGGCGTGCTCCCCTGGTGTGCATCTCAGAGGGTCTTGTCCTGCCTCTCCCAAATTAAGTGAGTGCTGTGCACCCACGGGGAAAAGCGCTACATTTTTGTCAAATTAAAAGTGGCTCAGAATGGGTCTTAAAAGAGGTTGAAATGGGTGCATTGAGGCGTTGCGGCCGACATGAGAAGGTGAATGCTGTGTGTGTGTCTGGAGACCTATCTGTGTGGACACGTAGAAGGAGAGGATCTGTCCCATGGTCTACAGCTGTGGGAGGAGGCCATGGAGGTTGAATGAATGGAAGTGCCCAGCATTCCCTGTCACCTCTCAAAGTCTATGACTTGTGTTCAACATACGCCTCTGTGTCTTAATTGTTGATAAATAGACTTGTCCCTGTCCCCTTCTATCCTGCAGGCTGGTCAGGTGTGGGGAGGGCTCTGCATTGGCACGTTCCTGCCTGCCCCAACTCCACGGGCAGTGTCAGAAGGGAAGTGTTGTGCCAATGCTCCTTAAATCTAATCTAATCTGAGGAAGGGGTTGCCAACACCAACACAAGGGTTCCATTATGCTGGTGCATTTTCTTCATCTTGGTCTTTCTCTCCCCTGGGTTTTGAAATTGCCCTTTGCAAAATTTTAACCACGTTTCTTTGAAGTAATCAAGTAAATGATTTGTATTTTTCCGCATCTGGGCATAGAGGAGGCAGAGAGAGCACTCTTTGACAAGGAGACTCAAGGAGGGGTGGAAATCAGTGAAGAGAGAGGGGCCTTCTTCAGAAAGTTCCTTCCATTTCACTCTTTCTTGACTTTGTACCTCTAAGGGCATGAATTTCCCGTACTAGAGTATTAGAAGCTACTAATGGCATTACGAATACTAGTCTTATTCCCACTAATAGTAGTACTAATTGCTAATCATATTGACTAGTTGCTAACAGTCATGACACTTATTTTGAGGCACAAAAATGGAGGTCTCTAGAAAATCAGGTTTTCATTCAAAGACCTCTCTGAGGATTTCTTACCAAAGACCACCAGTGGGAGCTCTTGCCAGATGCTGGTGAGTCGATAGACCAGGAACGGTGTGATGATGCCACCAATGTCACACATGGAGGAGCAGACGAGGACACCAAGATTCCTGGAGTGCAGGAAGCTGATTAAACTTTTTAACTTATCCCAGTACAGGCATTATCTCCCACCTCACCCCCAAATAAATACTTCCCTAACTCATTAAAATGCCTGTGAACTAGAAAAATTGTTCATGTCATCTTCAATGCGCACAAACGCTAAATGGTACATGATTCCATTCACGCTCTCTTGTACTTGTTTTGTGTTAGCTTTCTTGAAGATTTTTAATCGACGGGGGGTGATTTTTACTTTTCACCTTCACCACCTGTCTTCCTTGTGCTGTTTCTATGGTCTTGTTTTGCACTGTTCCCTGTCACTCTCTCCTGTGGCCATTTGGTAATCCCTCTCTTGTGATTCAATATCTTCTGTTCTCACCACACAGTTTCTGTATTTTAAAGCCTATAAGCGTGAGATGTGAACCGGCTACTGCCTTGAAACGTTCTCATCTTCTCTTACCCTGTATTTTGAAGATGAAGGTGCCTGTTGTTGGCACCAGTGGTAGTTCTAGCCAGTAAGCAAGTGTCGCGACCGCCCTCTTTGTGCTGAGGAAAACATGCTCACCGGATGAATGTGGGGTACAGTTCCGCGTTGACCAGGCAAACCATTTCATAGGCCATTGTAATCCCCATTCTGCCCAAGCATGCGACTGTAACTTTTAGCCATTGCAGATCTGAGGGGAAAAAACACACCACTTACACACACTGCACTCTACCCCTGGTCTTAAAACAGTGCTCCAGAGGGGGCTTTGCAAGGGGAAAGGCCATGTTCCAGAACGGGACAAGAACACAAAATGGATTCTTCTATAGACTCAAGACAACGTCAGCAAATTCTCCATGTCTGTTTGTTTTAACTTTAGATACAATTCTAATACTATCTTAACTTTAGACGTCAGTCATTAATGACAACAGATTTATACCAGTTTCTGAAGCTGGGCCAACTATAGTCTACAGAGGTCACCTGAAAGAAACAGCAAAGTATGGGCACATTCTGAATGACTGCTAAAAACTGAAGGATTCAAACGAAGGCCCATTCTGTCACACAGGCTTTTGCTCTCCTTCAGTGAGAAAGCATTTGAAAAGGAAAGAAAGGAACGGAATAATTGTTTGCTCATGGCATTTACTTAAGCTTTCTCATTTATTCTGCAAGATGATGTGGGGAGGTCAAGGGAGTTGCCTAAATAATATCTGGAACATGCTGGAATAAGACTTTAATCCTGGGTTTGCTCTAGCCCAAAGCCCATGCAGTCTGCTCTGGCCCAGCTTGATGGCCTGTAGCGTGGGTCTTCATAGCTTCCCTCATTGTATTACAGCAGGCAACCATTGGGTGTCATTGTTCTTAAAGGCAGGGTGGCCATCTGGGTTTTCTTGGGAAAGCCCTAAAGATTGGATTCACTCTTTCCAAATTGACTTGGATGATAAATTACCTATTCTTCCTATCAAAGGGCTGTGACACTCCCTCTTCTCAGGGCCTTGGAAGACAAGACCCACCTTGGCATGAAACTTACCAGCAGGGATAAAAACCGAGGCTAGACACGCTACTCCTGCCACTACATTTGATGCAGCCCAGGGATAACGGCGTCCGATGCGGTCAATGGTGAGGATGATGATGAAGGCGGCAGGGAATTCAACCAGGGCAGAGTAGAAGAAATCCAGGTAGATGTTGCTTCCTGCAAGGCCCATGTGCATGATGAGGCCCTGGTAGAGAACAGAGCTCGTGAACCTGAGCAAAGAGGAGAGCTCAGGTCAAGCCAAGCATCAAAAGCAAGTTGCCAAAAGGGAGAGGGGTCTGGAAAAATAAGAGTGGATTGTAAGTGACCTTTCTTTGCCATCTTCTTATTGCTCTTCCCTCCATTTCATTGCTTTTACGCTATCTGACTCACTGCCATGTCTGGCTGTGACCCCAGAACCAGGAAAGGGGAAGAAATGAGGATAGCGTTCCCTGGCCAAATTGAAAGGTAAGAAAAAGTGTCTCACTAGAGTGATTTATTTAGTAAAATGATCTCAGGTTATTAGTGGTTGTTAAGTATTTTTCTCTGTGTGGTCTTCTAATGCAGTTAGGATCAAAAAGGTTGACTGTTCAATTCAGATTTTAGGAAACCAGAAGACCAAACGGTACAGCCTCCCTTCTGGATGATTTATCTTCTGGCCTGATACAAACAATATTTTGATGATGTTTCTAGTTTTGTGGACTAAAAGTCTTCATTGTCTGTAATGGAAAACATGAAGATCATTGGCAAAAGTCACAATTGTCAGAAAAGGAAAGAAGGATGATGAGGCCAAATTTCACTGGTGCATTTTACGTACAATATGGTGAATGTCGCTAAATTAATTCCTGACGAGCTTTACATTTGTCAGTGATGATAAATCTTTGTTTGGCTGATGTGAGTTGTCCCAGTGCTGCACACTGCGAGGAAAGTGTGTTGAGCAAAAGACGGTTTGGTGTAGAGTGAATGGCTCAACGCTCTGAGAGCAACCTGTAGGCAGTGGAGACCGTCAGGCTTAAGTTACCGGATTGTGGAGCCAGTGGATTATTCTTGGGGTTCATTCTTATTTGGAAGTTTATTTATTCATTTTAAAGATCTTATTTTTTATTTTTCATTCTTCTCTACAAAGCCCCCCAGTACATAGTAGTATATTTTAGTTGTGGGTCCTTTTAGTTGTGCTATGTGGGACACAACCTCAGCATGGCTTGATGAGCAGTGCTAGGTCCGCGCCCAGGACTCCAACTGGTGAAATCCTGGGCCGCCAAAGCAGAGAGCACGAACTTAACCACTCGGCCACGGGGCCGGCCCCCTGGAAGTTTATTTTTTTTCTCCAGTTAGAAAAGAAAAAGAAATGGCCCTTTCCTTGTCAGCCCTGTGTAATCAGGAGAGATCTATACTCATTATCTATTAATCTACTCCAACAGTTTTCAATTTTAACCAAATATTAGAATCCCCTGGAGAAATGCTAAAATATTGGTTCCTGGGCCCTTCCCTTGACCAATTAAAGCAGTATCCTTGGGATCAAGGGTGGTCTACTCTTGGTATTTTATGACCTTCCAGGAGATTGTAAGGTGAAACCAAGGTTGAGAGTGTTTGGATCGATGCCTTGGGACCGTAAGGTGATGTCAACGTCTGCCTGAGAAAAACAGTATCAGGAAAACTTGCTATAAATGAGCCATGCTGCCGTCCACTGTCGATGCTAATACTGGGACTAGGCTAAGTGAATGTGGATGGCTGTGATGAAAAGAATTTGGAGGGATTTTAAAGGGAAAAATATTCCTTACCAGTTGTACATCAAGACCAAAGTGTGTTTCCTTATCTGAGGGGTTCTGACCAAATCAAGAAATGAAGGATTCAACTTCTCGCTGACTTCCTCGCCAGGTCTGAGGCTCTAAGAACAGAAACAAGAGGAATGGCTTTGTATATTTAGTGATAGTGTCCCAGGGTCATACAGGAAGAGTAATAGGACCTTACGCTTACTTATAATGTGCCCAGGACTCTGCTAAGCCCTTCACACACATCAGCTTGGTTAATCTTTACAGATCTCTGAGAAGTTAGGGTCTATGTTGTTCACCCCATTTCACGGAAGAGGAAGCTGGGCTACAGAGAAATTAGATAACTCATGCATATATATATATATATGCATATATAAAGCAATACTATTGGTAAAACACAGTAGGTTAAAATCGAGGCCCAGCCCAGCGACTCTGAGGGCTCAGGGCATTGACACACCCTCTCTGACCTGGACCCATTTGTGACCCATGGGTCAGGAGGCTCTGCTCTGAGACCTTGGCGCTTGGACAGCTCAGCATCACCTGGAGTTTGTTAGAATGAAAGATCTTGGCCCCCAGCCCACAGAGAGTGAATCCGAATCTGCATTTTCACAAGGTCCCCCGGTGAGTCCTGTGCACAGATGTCAACGTTTGAGAAGCCCTGCTCTAGAAGAAAATAGTCGGTGATGGAGCTGAGATTCAATCTCCAGGGTTCTGACTCCTCCTTAGAGCAACACATGACGGTGTGTGAAAGATGCCCAAAAGGGGAAGCCACCTCCAGCAAGACCAGAAATGACCAGACTTATCATCATTATGTGAACTCTGAACTTGGGCGAGGCAACGGCTCACGCATGCTTTATTCCCTGCCCAATCCCCGTAAGGACCTTAAACCTAAGAATGGGTGCCGTACCAGTCATTAATGGAAAATAATGGAATTAATGGAATAACCACCCAGAAACCAGAGAGGAAAGGAAGAAAAAATGCCTCTGAGACCAAAATCCCTCATTTTATATGTCACGGAAATCTCAAATTCTTACAGGCTACCTATCTTAGATTCTCATTCAGAAATTATTTACGCTTATTTTGACATAACTTTATAATAAGCTCGATGTTCTCTTTTCCAGTCCCTGTCAGATGAAAAGGTTTCAGCTAAAGATGCTGACGTCTACTCAAGGCAGAATCCTAAAAGCAGAGAGACAGACTCTTTAGTAATTTGTTCTATTCAAGAAGGCAGGGGATTGCTTAAAGCATTTTGGGACGTTTTCTATCCAAAAATTTTAAAATTCTAAGAAATTATTATGTGTTTGAACAACTGTTTTATTTACCTGGGCACCTTCCCTCTGGGGAAAACCTCCCTCCCCAAGGATGCAGAGGACACACAGGTAACCAAGACATCAGGTACTTAGGCAGGAATGGCCAGCATGGCCTTGTGCTGCCCAAGATAGAAGCTCCTCATTTAACTTCTAAATGATTCTTGGTTTCCTTTTAGTTTTATGTTTCTATCCGTTTAAAATATTTGACCAGGGAACCACAGAATATTAGCACAACAGAAATATCCTGCTGTATATGGCGGGCCCCTTGGGGCTCCCCATTGAGACAGTGCGTGGTTTGCCCGAATCCTCTTCTTCACTGCTCCTTCATTTGATGCTTCAGCTGCTGGCTCACCTGAAGAGAGGCAGGCAGAGATTTTCTGTTTTTCTTTGCCATGTGCTTAATGACCCTCATGGCCTCAGCATTTTTGTTCTGGGAGATCAACCACCTCGGAGACTCAGGGATGCACCTGGAGGACAGTGTAAGTGTTATCAGTGCTGTTGAGTGGAGGGGAAAGTCTTACTCAACTCCTTTCCCCTCAGGGGTCATAATCAGATTTCTGTGAGGGGTCTTACACAGCGAGGCTCGGTTGGGTGTACAAAGGAATGAAAATTGTGCAGAGGTTGCACAGCACAGGAATCATCCACAAAATGAAAAGGCAACCTACTGAATGGGAGCAAATACTTGCAAATTATATATCTGATAACTGGTCAATATCCAAAATGGATAAAGAACTCATACAACTCAATAGCGAAAAACCAAACAATTCTATTTAGAAATGGGCAGAGGATCTGAATAGACATTTTTCCAAACAAGACACACAGATGGCCAAAAGGTACATGAAAAGATGCCCAACATCACTACTCATCAGGGACTCACAAATCAAAACCACAGTGAGCTATCACCTCACACTGGTTAGAATGGCTATTACGGAAAAGACAAGAAATAACAAGTGTTGGCGAGGATGTGGAAAAGAGGGAACACGTGTGCACTGTTAGTGGGAATGCAAACTGGTGCAGCCACTATGGAAAATAGTATGAAGGGTCCTCAAAATATTAATAATAGAACTACCAAATGATCCAGCAATTCCACCTCTAAGTATTTATCCTAAGAAAACAAAAACACTAACTCGAAAATATATATGTACCCTGCCATGTTCATTGCAGCAGTGTTTACAATAGTCAAGACATGGAAGCAACCCAAGTGACCATCAATGGATGAACGGATAAAGAAATTTGGAATATTATTCAGTCATAAAAAGAATGAAATCTTGCCATTTGTGACAAATGGATGAACCTGATGAACATTATGCTAAGTGAAATAAGTCAGACAGAGAAAGACAAATACCACATGATGTCACTTATATGTGGAATCTCAAAGACAAAACAAAACAAAACAAAACAAAACAAAACAAAACCAGCTCATAGATACAGAGAACAGATTGGTGGTTGCCAGAGGCAAGGGGTAGGGGGTGGGTGAAATGCATGAAAAGGGTCAAAAGGTACAAACTTCTAGTTATAAAACAAATAAGTCTCAAGGATGTAATGTACAGCATGGTGATTATAGTTAATAATACCGTATTACATATGTGAAAGTTGCTAGGGGAGTAGATCTTAAAAGTCCTCATTACAACAAGAAAACTTTCTGTAAAATTCTGCAGAGTGTATGTTTCTTTCCTCCTTCAAATGCTGGCTTCTATTCAGCCTTGTGCAGGGACCCTTTGGGCCCCCTCTTCAGAGAGCTTCCAGTGGAACCATGGGAAGTAGACTGCAAAGCAGGGGCCAGCTGAATATCCAGCTCTGTGCTACAGGGAGGAGAGGCGGTCAGCTGGGATGGGCTCCAGGCTTTGCAAAGCAGGTGAGAGCTGACAGATGGGGTAGAAGTGTGGAGGTGGGAGTATGCAGACCATCATGGGGAAGGCAATTCCGAGAGCTGATTCCCCAAAGGAATGAGATAAGAGTTTGAGGTCAGATGGTGGGAGAACTTAAAAGCCTGACCGTACAGATTGAGCTTGACCTAGCAGGACACACAGAGCCCCTGTACATCCTTGAGCAGGATGATGCTCGGGGGGAGGAGGTAGCAGGACGCTCTGGTGGTAGTTCCGGCTTTGAATCAGGAAGGTCCCAGTAGGGGTCATCACTCTAGGGGAGAAACGTTGCTCTGAGAGGCAGGTCTCTCAAAAGGAACTCAAGATGGATGTTTTTGCAGGAGTGTAGTGGAGAGAGGAATCAGGGACAATTCTTCGGTTAAGACTCCATATCAGGAACAGAAGCATGGTGCAGGAACAGAAGTGGCAGTCAATCCACAGCTCACAGCATGGATCTTCTCTGCTGAATGCTGCAGGGCATTTTTTCTAGATCACACTTGGTGGTCATGTTCGGTTCTGGCTGCCCATGCGTCAAGAAGCAGTGCCAGTTGAGCCAACTATTGCCTGAGCTGAAGGGCCAAGAAGGTGAAGAACTTTGGAACCAGGTCAGAGAAGATAGGAACTAGAAATGGTAAGCTAGAGGTGAAAAGTCTGGATGAACTCTGAGAGGCATATCCAAACAGTCAAAGAACTATCCAGTAGAATAGAAATTAATTTTTTTGTGTGTGTGAGGAAGATTAATATCTGTGCCAATCTTCTTCTACTTTATATGTGGGTCGCTGCCACAATGTGGCTGATGAGTGATATAGGTCTGTGCCTGGGATCTGAACCTGCAAACCCAGGCCGCTGAAGCCAAACATGCCAAACTTAACCACTATGCCACTGGACTGGCCCCAAAGTAATTTTTTGAAGCTCTAAATTTAAAATTAGGAACACTAGGTAAATTTGATGGGAATATAAATTCTTGCTCAATGAAATTTCTCTTGAACACAAGCTTTGGGTCTACAGTAAAGTGGCTTGCTTGACAATGGAGTAAGCATCATCCATGATAGCATTCAAGCAGAGGCTGGATAATCACCCAGTGGGGATGTTGTTATGGGATTCTGGCCATGGACAGGAAGCTGGGTCAAAGGACCCCTCATGTTGCCTGACCTCAAAGAGCTGGCAGTCCACTGGGACAGACAGTCAAGTCATGCAGTGTCAAGTCAACAGTTGATCCCAACAAGCAATGAAACGTGAGGGTTACAGAGATATATGGGCAATGCTATCAAGCAGGGGACAGAGGCCCCATCTGGGCAGGCTGATGAGGATGGCTTCAGGGAAGGTGAGGCTTGCCCGGAGTCCCACCTTCGGTGACTTCCATCCCACCTCTGCCCCTGTAACTCCTCCTTTCTCACCCATGGTGCCACCTCACTCTTCTTCAGTCCTGGCTCCTCTTCCCCAGCTGGGCTTTCCGAAATTGGTGTTTTCTCATGTTCTGTCCCATCCTCTTCCTCTCCTGGCCCTAGTCATTTTCTCTGAGTGATCTCATCTATCCCCATAGCTACAACAAAGATGGCGAACTTTTCTTGAATTCCTGATCCTTAAGTTTAATGGCCCCTGGACATCTGCATGTTGATGTCCTTCCAGCTCCTCAAATTCCTCACGCCCAAAGCTCGCCTCGTCATCTTTCCTTCCAAACCCGCTCTCCTTCTGTGTTCCTTCTCTCTCTGAGTGACACCCCCACCAACAGGCAGACGCACAAGTCTACGCTCTGAGTGTCATCTACCAGGTAGCTTCTCTCTCTAAACTTCCACCTTCAATCACCAAGCTCTGTCATCGCCACCTTATTAAAATGGTTTATAACTTTTTCCTCTTCACACCCACAGCTTCTATCTTAATTCAGGCCCTTGTCTTCTCTTGCAAGGACAATGGCAATAGTCTCTTACCTTATCTCCTTGCCTCCAGTCTTCTCCAAAACAACTGTTTTCTACTCTGCGTCTTGAGTGGACTTTTGAAAGTGTAGTCCCATCATGGAGCGTGTAGAATTGTAATTCAATTAGATTTGATTCTATTGAGTGAAAGTGGCAAGAAGACGTGCTTCAGAGGTGGTCAGAACTTGGACAACAGGTGGGCCTTTGCTGCCGTGCTAAAGCGTTAGGTCTTTATTCCGACGGGAACAAAGCTATTGGAAGACTTTCAGCGAGAAAGTAACACAGTGGAACCAGATTTTTGAAAAGTAGTGTGGAGCATGGATGAGAGGATGGTAAAGCAAACGTCAGAGACCAGTTACGAGTCTATTGCAGCCGGCCAGGCAAGACATCACGAATTCCTAATGGACGAGGAAAGAAAGCAGTGGATTCAGAGACAGAAAGGACGTAGAATGGTTATAGGGAGGGAGCTAAGTCCCTCTCAGAATTTTACTGGCTTTTGGAGGAGAAACAGGCTTCCTGGGACAGTGGAGATGTTTAATTCTTAGACAGGACAACTGTAGGAAGAACAGGAGGAGATGTCCAGGAACTAAATAAGTGGGTTTGTTGCATGGGAGAGAGATTTTCTTGATAATCCGGCATCCTCCTTGCTTTATTTCAGGTTACCTTGCATTGGGGTTTCTGATAGTTTCTGCTGTGTCTACTATTTTCCAAGTTCCCCTTGAGCAGGGGTGACAAATACATTTCACTTGCCCAGGTAACTCTGATTGATTGGTATGGTCTGCCTGGGATGCCATGTTGTCCTTATCTGGATGAAAACTGCTAGGATGCCTGCTTTGGGCATCGATATGGAGAAGTGGTGACACACAAAAGCCATGCTCCACCTCCCCCATCTTAAAGTTTCCTCTGAGGGACAGAAGAAGAACAGTCATGTTGTCAATCTCTTCAAAGGCTACCATAGCCACTAGAAGCTAATTTGAACATCACACAAATAATGCGAAAATGTAAGATTCAAGTAATAAGATTCTTACACCCAAAGGGAAAGGACGTTTGATTTTCAGAGAGGGAGACAGATTGAAGCTCGTATATTTTATTCCTGAAACATGGACCTGGGCTGCCTGTGAAACTGGCCTGGAGAGTGAAGGAAAACTTACAGTTCAGAAGGATGGTGTGTGCTAGCGAAGGCAGCCTTTTATCGAAATAAAATATTGCAATTTATCTCCTTTTTGTTCCAAATGGACTTACCAATAGTAGAACAAGAAGCAGAAGTTGGGCAGAGTAACCATCAACTGCAGCCACCTCCAGTGAGGAAGCAAGTATGCCACCCCAGCAAGGATCAGGAGCCCAAAGGTAAAGGCGACTTGGTAAAAAATCCCCACTGTTCTCCGATATTGCAGCCCGACAAATTCTGTAACTGCAGAGAGAACCCAAATGGTCAACAGCAGTGCATTGGTTGTCCAATTACGGCAAAACTAGAATGCTAACCTCAAAAAAGTAGTCCAAATTCTAGAACTTTCTATGAAGCTCTCTGAAAATTTTAAAACATTCGTTGGGACCTATTTGGTTATAATTATTGCTCTTGTGTTAATTAATAAATCTTATAATCCCACATTAGATGTGGTGAAACGTGCCAATATGAGCAAAATGTTTGATTTAGAGAATAATTTCAAGGACAAATGCAATTATATTTCAGATCCATGCAAAATTTTGATCTAGAGTAATAAGGCAGTGGTGATTTAAGACCTGAAAAACTGAACCAAACACTGAATTTAGATTGTAGATGATTTTTATGTAAATGAATACCTCAATACAACTTGTCCTCTTCCATGAGTTAAACATTTTCTTGGTAATCCTGTTAATGTGTGTAAAACGGTTTGAAAACCCAGCAACGGGTTTCCTAGCTGACTGTAGCTTGCAGGAACCGATTTTTACATTTTCAGGAATTTTGCAAGCTGCTTGTTAAACCCATTGGTATCCTAAAATCAGTCATGGTGGGGGGATTTACAACTTAGAAACTGGAAAACACTATAAATCATGGCTTTTTATTTTCCAAGAGCCAGTTTATTGGCATACCAGCACACATGGCAGAATAACCAGCTTTATCCCATCTCATGACTACATCATGACAGATGTATGAAGTCTGTGGTACATGGGCTTAGGGAATAGTCATTTTTATGTTGCAAACATACTAGAATTGAAATTCCAGATATTCCATGAGCCACAGAGTTTTTGCTTTAAATGTTTGGTAATCATGTTAAAGACTTCAACTATTTATAAACCAAACAGAAATGCGCCCTAAAAATATTTCTGTAAATTACTGCAAATTATCCCAATGTATTTTAAAACAGAGTTAAACAAAAATTACGTAAGTGCTCATTAAATAGAAATTTCTGTCTTTGGAAGTGGTTGGGGTCATGGACGAGGTTTATAGGGGGTAGGCTAGAAAGAAGTAGCGTTGCAAGGTGTACATCAAGGCCATTCAGAGGGACTAGAGAAGAAATTAATGGGAGGAGGCTGAAATTAACTGTTGCTGAAATTTAAATTTATACAATTAAATTCCACATATTTCTTCATATTATGTGTTCTAGAAACCAAATTACTGATGGAATAACCACATACATTAATTCCTTTTGAGCAAATATAGATTAGGTACCTACCATGACAGGCACCTAATAGTATTAAGCACCACCTCCTCTTTGTTTCAGAATTCCCCAAATTAACTTTATCAGGTAAAATTTTAAGCACACATATTCCAGTTCTCTAATGTGTAATGAGAGCTTTATTATTCTTCTTTTAATTTCAGTGTCCATTTCCCTTTGTATGGATGCTATTTGAACATAGCCAAAGGGAAAGTTTTGATGGAGTTAATTCCCATAATCTAATTATGGTGGTAATTTTTCCTGATATTGCTTTAAAGACGCTGTGCTGTTAGAATTCAAATATTCTCCTATACTCCACGGAGGTTAAGCATAACTGGTTACTAATGAGTAGGATGTAAATGGCATTGCTGGTCCTACGAATGGCTTGCCGAGGATCTTGGATTGACCACAAGACTTGTATTCTCAGTTTCCTTGTCTATAAATTGACGATAACTGTGGTTTGCTACAATGGATTTATGCAAAGTAATAAAGTCTCATAAATCTAATATATCTCTCATCATTGAATTTTCTTTATGTATCAGCCTGATAGGCTAGATTCTCTCTCTGTGTAACACCCCAGGGTAGAGAAAACAAAAAATTCCTAAAGAGTTATGTAAGAATCTGGATGGCATGATGTTTTGCCTCATTTCTGCCTTCATTGTTTTCTTTATAGGAGGAATGCAGAATGAGCTGATTGAAAAGATTTTAGAAATTGTTTTGATACATAAAAAGAAATCTCTCAACAGTGCCTTGAAGCTGAGTCTGTTTCTGCACAGCTCCCCCCATCTGACTGTATTTTGGCAGCAATGTCCCTTTGTTCTCACAGCTGCGTTCACAAGCATTCTTACTCAGGATGTAGCCTATTAACCAGCCTGCCTTGCTGACCAGTCCTTGGATCAAGCGAAAAATTAACGTCAGTGTGTAGGTTGGGGAGATGGCCATGAGAACTCCAGATGCAGCATTTATGAGGATTGTAATCAAGAGGCAGAGCTTACGGCCAAACCTGCAAGGAGAAAACCAGAGAGAGGGAAGAGAATTAGATCAGATTCAGGAAGGTTGCAGAAAATTCATAGAAGTCATGGAAAGCTAAACTAAAGTGGAAGTTAACCCTGAATTGTGGAAATTCAGGAGGCACAGATTGATAGCCACCAAGAGGATCCCTGACTCCAGGTCGGTTCCATTCAGGACTTTTCCTCAGTGCACCATGTATAAATTTTAAGCACAATGAGCCCCACTCACCCCAGGGCTACAGAACCTTCTCAGTCCCACCCTGTGGAGGGTATCCATGAATAGGGTGATTCTTCCAGGCCACCCAGTGCTGAATGCCCTAAGGGCCTGTCTAGATCTTCCATCATCGTGTGAGCTGGTGCCTTTGCACTGACAGCCTCAACCAACTGACCACCCAAGAGTTTTTGCTTTAGAAAAAACAAAATTCAGTGTTGAATGTAGTCCCCCATCCATTTCCAACACCGCTTTTGGATTTTGTGGGGTTTGCGTATCTTCATGGAATTCGTCTTCTGTGTCGTGTGGTCATCACTTCACACGCTGCCATCTCATATAGGGCCTTTGTTAAGGAGTACCCTAGCTGGATAGCTTCCACACATTTTATTTGAGGGACTTGGGTTTCATCAGTTTAGGGACCTGGAGAGTGTCTCAGTACGCGGGGTAGGGGGAAAGTTGCAAACCTGGCTTTGACCTTGGCCTTACTGCTTGCTATGAGGTTGGGTGTGTTATTCAACCTCTCTCAATTTCTTCATCTGGAAAAGACCTCTCTGACCCAGTTGACAGGAGGATTAAGTGAGATATTCATGTAAAGAGCTTGGCACATAGCCCTCCTCTGCCTTCCTTCTATTTGCAAAGCTGGCTCTCGGAAAGCTGACTAGGGGCTCAGTATTTTTATTTTCACATTTTCATCATATTCCTCTGGTTTGAAGATACCCTAACTGGTTGTTAGTGGATATTTAAAACATTCTTCATAGATAGCAATGTTTATTTAATTTTTGCTTATCCACTTAAAACTGAGTAGTCTTTAGTGTTTTACGGCACAAGCATGGCACATTCAATGGTGGCCAGACATTTTTTAATTGCTGCCCTTCCTATTAGGCAACTATGTTCCAGGGACTATTTCAATATTAACCGGCCATTTGAAAATAATCCACAGCATCGTTAATAATTATTTGGGAATATTAATGCTTTAAATCTGAAATTAAAGATCAATCAGTCTCATTAGTAATTAATGTAAACCACTAAACTTCTTAAAACCCTGTTTTGGGGTTGGCCCTGTGGCTGAGTAGTTAAGTTCGCGTGCTCCACTTCGGCGGCCCAGGGTTTCGCTGGTTCGGATCCTGGGCGTGGACATGGCACTGCTCGTTAGGCCATGTTGGGGCAGCGTCCCATGTGCCACAAGTAGAAGAACCCACAACTAAAATATACAACTATATACTGGGAGGATTTGGGGAGAAAAAGCAGGAAAAAAAAAAAAAGATTGGCAACAGTTGTTCACTCAGGTGTCAATCTTTTAAACAAATAAAATAAATAAATAAATAAAATTATTAACCAAAAAAAACCCTGTTTTGACCACGTCATTTCTTGATTCTCAGTCAATGGTTCCCCATTGTAACTATATACCCCTTGGCCTTTTATTCAAAGCTTTCTCAACTCACATCTCGACATGATGCTTTAGCTTTCTTCCCACATTCTCCTACCCAAACCCTTCCTTTACCCTCAACGAGTCTATAAACCTGTGCTCAAGTGCTGATTGTCCAGCTTCCAAAGCTGCCGTGGGCCTACCATAAACACCCCAGTCGCTCTCCTGTAGGGGGACAAAATCCCGGGGCTGATGAGGGGGAGTATTCACCACGTGAAACTCAGAGCGTGAAAAACCTTCAGAAAATCAAATCTGCAATGCAGAAAAACTTCACTGGGGGATAGGTCGCAAATAAGGAGACAATACTATTTAAAAAATAAGGCAGGGCTAGAAGAAATTTTGGAGATATGGGATAGTGGTTGGCGACGATTTCCTCCCACCCCCAAAGAACCACTGAAATGGTTAAATGAAAATGAAGAGATAAAGTAGCAGAGGGGTGTGGACCCCAGGGCTGCTGGCTTCCTGAATCCTTTAGCTACTTGTTACTCAGCACGTGGCCCGGGGCTGCCAGCACCACCTGGGAGGGGCAGACGTGCTGACTCTCAGGCCCACTCCAGACCCTCTGGATCAGAATTGGAATTCTAGCAAGATCCCCAGGTGGTTTATATGCACGTTGACATTTGGGAGACACTGCTCTCTTGTCCTTGAGCCTCAGCATGCTCATCTGCAAATGGAGATAATGAAATCTCCTTTTAAAGGCTGTTATGATCCTAAATGGAATATAACACACGAGGGTGTTCAATACAGTGACAGGCACAGGGCAGGGAGTGGAGCCCTTGTTGTGAAATATTGCACTTGGTTGGGTAAGTTTGACTGTGACCCACTGGGACTTTGACTCTGCTCTGACCTAGTTCCATCCTAAAATATAGACAGTGGGATGCTGGCCCTCGAGAGTGACCGTCAGGCTTTTAGAAAATTTTCGAGCTAATTGTTAAACACAGCCATTATTAAAAATTAAATGATACACTTACGATTCAGTAAAGTGTATTAAAAACAAGCGTAATAAATAGGTAAAACATAGCTTCCTAATTGCCTTACAGTGTTTGACCACTTTCTATGCTCATGAGGTTATTTATGTCTATCTGTTGTATCTGTATAGTAGAAATACCATACAATGGTGCACATTTCTAGTCAACTCTGTGTTCAGTGACCTTGCTGTGGTTGCTTGAAATGGACCACCGTGGAAGTATCTACACCGCTAAAATCAGCAAATGCTACAAATCAGGGCTCTTTTCCTAAGAAGGCCAGTTGTTAAATAATTAAGCCTGCCACTAAATACAGCACTTATCATCACTGATTACTAGACTAAAAAGCCTGGAATTGACGAGAGAGGACTTTTTTGCGTCACGTAATACTCAAAATAACTCTTTAGGAGATTTGGATGATGAAATAAATTCGATATAAAAAGTTTATTTTCAAGTTCTCTAATATATGTTTCTCTCCTTCCCCATGGCTTCTCCTTCCTCCCTTCTTCTCTTCCTTCTTTCCTCCCTCCCTCCCTTGCTTCCTTCCTTCCATTTGTAAAGCTGATCTTCAGAAAGTTGACTTGGTGTAAGACTCAGTATTATTATTTTTTTGTGTGTGAGGAAGATTGGCCTTGAGCTAACATCTGTTGCCAAGCTTCCTCTTTTTGCTTGAAGAAGATCCTCACTGAGCTAACATCTGTGCCAATATTCCTCTATTTTGTAAGTGGGATGCTGCCACATACAAAAGGATTAGGAAGCTAAAGGATTAGGAAGCATGGCTGGATGAGCAGTGTGTAGGTCTGTGCCCCAGATCCAAACCCCGGGCCACTGAAGTGGAGTGTGCAAACTTAACCACTGTGCCACTGGACTGGCCCTCAGTATTCTTATTTACAATCCTTTCATAACGTCCCCCTGGATTTCTTCTAAAAGATACTCTCATCAGCCCTTAGGTCATATTTTTTAAATTTTTCAAGAAGACAATCTCTTTTATTTAATGTTGGTTTAACCTGTAGCATAAGATGGGTTTCCATGAGATTCTTGTCCCATTGCATAAAATCTGAAAATTGTTCAGAAATAGGCATTAAGTATGGAAAAGATAAGTTGCCTTTTTTTTTCACTCTGTGGTGGTTATCTTATTGCACACTCTTATGTGCATACACAAATAGAACAGAAGAAGGGGCAACAATGAATAAATCTTCAGACAGTTTAAGAACAAGAAACAGAGGTACGTACATAGATTTTCGGTGGAGAATAATGAGTAATGAACTTTACACTGGCGATGCCAACAATAGGAACAAAATAATGAGGTCATCTAAGAAGGTGGATAATTGACTGGGGATGGTAAGTCAGGAAGGCACAGTCAGGAGGGCATTATAATCTGTGGGATTATAATAACGAGTGGGATGAGAATAATTAACTTGTTTATTTAACCAGCTTTGAGGCTCGGTCACCTATTTACTCACTTCCATCCTGGCGAGTTGAGTGTTAGTGTCTGCACCTTATGGTGAAGGAGGGAGTGAGACGGAGCAAGGAGCCAGCAGGGCCAGGCAGCCACACACTGGACTCTGGATCTCGCTTGTCAGTGTGTCTCTCCCGGCAACGTAAGGGGGCATCTCCAAACCACTGTCCTTAGTTCTTTGGCAATAAAAATAAAAGCCTATGACCTTCCTCTTCACCTCACCAGCCTCCCACACAAAGTGGGCCCCAGGCTGTGAAAATGCAGATGCCCCTGGGAGGGGTGATAGACTAAGACACCGTTATTAATCTTGAACACATTCGAAGGTTTTAATCCAGCCTGATAACACAATATAATCAGAAAAATATTCCATTCACATTTAATATTATACTCACAGGTTTGGGTTTGTCTATATCATAGATACAGTTGGGGAGGGCAAAAAGCATAAAGTGTGTTTACTTTACCATTTATTTCAGAATAAATATATATTTTGTAATGAATTATAAATATGTGAAATAAATTAGATGATATATATATGTAGGATACAGTTATATATCACTATCTCACTAGGTGACTGATGATTTAGAGAGAATGACGCCATCCAAAATGTTGAGCACAGTGGCTGGCATGTGGAAAATACTCAATAAACAATTGGTATTATGAGTATTAAAAAATGAACCCTGATGGCCAAGTTCTCTAAAGTGCTTATCAAGTACAAAGTAAATTTTTCTCTTCCTTTCCCTTTTGAGGACTCCTAAAAATGTCTAATTGGTCATCAACAGAGTAAAGATGCATGCTATAAGGAACTTTCAGCACAAGTTGATGTGCTGATGTGATTAATTACAAAATGATGGATAAATAAAAGACATCAGGATAGCTGGATTAGTACGAGCCATGGAAGACACAGACCCATCTGAGAGGACCATTCGCTGTACGTTCCATGTGGAAGGGTTTTTCCTGATCTCTCTCCAGGGACACTGACATTATGCAAGTGTATTTTTACCTCTCTCAGTGTAGACAGACCCTGTTTCCCTTCCATCAAATTATAATCTAGGTTCCATACATATAATTACATCTGGCCCCAGGGCCCTGATTCTGGAATTCTGCAGTCCTATGGGCTGCGAGGTAAGGAGGACAGCGAGGAGAATCGAGGCTGGCACTGGGTATAGAAGAGGCAGGCAGAGAACAGGACGGAGCTCAGAGACCATGAAGGCTCATGACCACGTGGATGGTGATGAGGCCAAAGAACACATTGGGAATTACCAAAGGGATCAAATCGTCTATTACTGTCCCTTCTCACCCTAAGCTTCTGCATAGCCCACAAGTAAAAACTTCTGTCTAATGCTGAAACATCCCTCTACGACCCCAGAAACTTGGAGAACAAAGATATCAATCATGATTACTGAAGCAGCAACAGATCTCTACGATTGTCAAGACAGCCCTAAGAAATTGGCCCAGGAAATTGTGGTCTTCATGTTTCAGGAAATGATGGTATTCAAGCAGGGGCAGGTGACGCCAAGTGCGTCTGACCGTTCGGGGCTGTTTAAATTCCACACCTCTCAGCCGCACCTACCTGTCTGCTATGTAGCCAATACCCATACAACCGATGAAAAATCCCACATTCACAGCCGACTGAAACAGGTCCAGCATCCAGGAGTTGGCACACACTAGGTTAAACTGCCAAGGGGCCAAGTCACCAGGGGAAGGAAATAAAATCCTGTTAGACATAACTCAGCCCAGGGAACCCCTTAAATATTCCTCATATTGAACTGATGTGGCTGGATGGCAATAAACCAACTTTCCTGCTGGTATTAATTTTCTTTACATAACAAAAAGATTTGTCCCGCAATCTCTTTAGTGTTCCATCTGGCAGTATGTCATTAGGCTAAACTCAGCTGAAATGGGTCATTACTCCATTTATGCCCCAAATCATTTTTTCTTACTAATTTTAGTACGCAGAGGCAAATAGGTGTGCAAACAGGATACAAATGTTGCTCGGAGCAGGCTGGGCTGTTCATCGTCTCTTTGCTGTCTCTTTAACAGCAGTGGTGTCTTGCTAAATAGGCTGTTTCATTTGCTCCATTTGGAACAAGAGGCAGGGTTGAAGGAGCAACAGGTGCTGGCCCGGAAGTCAGGAGATCCGGTTTCCAGGCTAACAGCTAATTCTCACTCTATGGCTTTTGGCAAAATTTTTCTCAGCTCTGGGCCTCAGTTTCCTCACCTCTGTAGGAAGGGATGAGATTAGCCAAGCTGTAAAGCCTCTTAAAGTTGTATGGTGTTAAATCTATGACCCTCTTTTACATAGCTATGTAACTACTTAATACTCTAAAAAGGGTTCCTCCCTCTAAATGTCTGTTCATAGAGAATATCTTCACCTTATCTAAGCAGTCCTCCTACATTAAGCTAGGCAGCTGGTTTTCTCTAGATCTTCAGAATAATTTCATCCCTCCATTTTGCTTTGCCTCCAATAAAAGCAAATCTCCATTTTTTTTCTATTTATGGAAATGAGGCTTCACAATTAGATGTTAATATTGACTCTAGTTTTTAATAAAATAATAGTACCATTGCATGAGCTCCAACCCCAGAGGGTTTTATATGGAGACTTTGAGCAAATTAAAGAGAAAAAAGCCATTAAGAAGAAAGTTCATTATATTACAGTAAGGCACCGTTTGGGTGAATTCCATGAAATTTCAGGAGCCCGGCTGTATGGTGGAAGGATGGAGGGGGCATAGGGTTTCCATAAAAAAAAGGAAGTTTGACAATTGTCTTTCTCTGCCTTCTCTGCAGGAATTCTGATGTGCTTTTGCTTGTTTCTTACTGCTGAGACTTGCGTATATGAGAACCATTGTTGTCAGAATTTGATAACATTTTAACTAATCCACTCATACTCCAGGAAAATAAGAGGCTGCATGTTTTTGTTGGAAAGTAGGATTTTATAAGATACTGTGAGTCTAAAGAGTGTGCCAGGCACAGTATAAGAACCAGGCTCTACTGGCTTCTTCCTTAAGAAAAGCTGCCCTATTTGCTTTTTGGATCTCTATGTCTCACGCTCACTTACCTCTGTTACGATGGAGGAGCCCAGCGTGTCGTACACCCAGCCATGCCGACAGGGGCCCAGCGGCAGGTGGCTCCTATTGGCGGCCAGGCCGGCCAGCGGGTCCTCGCAGCTGAGGGCGCTCTGGTTCCAGTCCACCTCGTAGCGGCGGCACTGGCCGGGGAAGGGCTCGCCCACCGGCCCCGGGCCCGGCACCGTGTAGTTCAGCTCCTCTGCCAAGCTCCAGCCGCATCGCTGGCTCAGCTCGGCCACCCCGGGGCTCAGGCAGCGGTGGTCCGGGGTGAAGCCCAGGAAGACAATGCCCACATAGATGGGGGTGAAAGCCACAGAGATCAGAGCTAAGAGGAAAAACATTTGTTTCTGAAAAAAGTTAAACTCCCCTATGTGCTCTAGAATGTCATCCACAGTTGGCATTGTGACCGGAGGCAGAAGTCCTGATGCTCTTCTTTGCTCTGCTACAAATGGGGCTGAGAGAGGCTGTGGCCAGCTCAGCGCAACTCTTGACCAAAAGTCAAAGGGTGAGAGTGAGTTTACCTTAGAAAGCAACCAGCCTTGGGTCCAGACCTTTCCTTGGTCAGGCTGACTTCCAGCCGTGCCCTCCTCCAGCGGCGTGTGTCCTGCTGCTCTCCTGAAATGCCCTGAGCAAGCAACAGGGCGGGATGCTGTGTTTATTGTAACATCGCTCTCTCTGAGTCCGTCGCCGCCTCACACCAGCACCTCAAACAATCCTTCCTCTGTACCCCACTGGCGAGAAATCCGAGAGCTTTCGCATATCGCAGACCGGTTAATCTTTCTCTAGGAAACCGAGTGTCCAGGAAATTAATATATTCCTATCTCACCCATAGAGTCAACCTCTCTTCTCTGAACTCTACAGAGAATGCACACGCACTTGGCTTCGCTTGCCGGGTAGAATGTGAATCATGGTCTTGGGTCTGAGCTCCCATGTGGGTTCAAGGTGGTTTGCACATCGCTATCTCTGGGCTCGTGCTACCAACCACAGTGAGTACACCTAGGGTGCACGCTGTGGCTGCTCATTCTGATTTTTTTCTGGATTTTAGGATTCTGCTTTTTAAAGAATGCCAATCTGGCATTCTTGCCCGTCAACCCTGAAGTGTCCTTCCTTTGACCCACTTGTAAGGAAAGAATAGAATGCTCGACACACACATCAGTCAAGTGGGGAACAGGCAGGAGTGTTTCCATTCTGCTGTCTTTTCGTCCTAGATATTTCTGCCTTTGATCGAGGCGCCTCTCTGGGATGGTGCTGGGTGTATCCAATCACAAGAGAAACAGGCAAACCATCTTTCCTGGTGGCCAAAAGGATCCTGACTGCGGTGGGAAGCTGCCATGTAGGGAAGGTAGCCTGTTGATATCTCTGCATAAAAAACTACCAAACATTTAATCCAGTTTTCTTTCCTATTTTTTTTTTCTGTTCAGTAGTCAGCGGGGATAATAGCATGGGTCTAAGAGTAGTGAGCCCGCCTTCCTGCTTCAGCTGCAAGCTTCTGTTTTCATTAAAAAGCAAGAATTGGGACTGGCCCCCTTGGCTGAGTGGTTAGGTTCGTGCGCTCTACTTCGGTGGCACGGGTTCCCGGCTTCTGTTTCTTGGCTCTGACCTACACACCGCTCATCAAGCCATGCTGTGGCAGCATCACACAGAGAAGAACTGGAAGGACTTACAATTAGGATGTACAACTACCTACTGGGGCTTTGGGGAGAAAAAAAGAGAAAGAGGCAGATTGGCAATAGATGTTATCTCAGGGCCAATCTCCCTTAACAAAAAGCGTAATTAAAAAAAAAAAACCCACAAGAATTAGGGCACCTTTTGGGACCCCGTCAACCTGTTCTGAGCCTTTGCCTGGCTCACGTGGGTGCTCTGCTCGCTGACATCAGAATGGGAGGACCTCTGCCATGCCAGCCCCAGTTTGCCATCCACTAAGAGAATGGGTTCTGACTCTATAGGATCAATAGTTTGGGGGAGTATTTGTGGCATAAAACTTGTAGTTACAAAGCTCATCCATGCAATTGTACCCGTTGACTATTTAAATTTCTGGTTGTACTGGGACTAGCCAAGGCCAAGGTGGTAGGCCACGGTGAATAGGGTCTCAGCTTATAAGGTTCTGAACCATCACAGACTGAAATGCCAGATTCCCGGGAAGCTGTCACTCATTCTTAGCCATCTTGGATAACAGGAAGGATTTGTGGAGAGACAAGGCAGTGGCTGGGTGTGGCCATGAACCTGGAGATGTGTTCTCATTCTCTGCTCAAATGCTCTCCAGATGCAGAGATATTTTTCAAATAAAAAGGAAAAATCATTAATAAAATAAAAGGCAGATAAATAATGCCAACTAGCAAAAAGATAAGGCAATGTCAAGCAAGAAAAATATCCCTTTAACTTCCACTTCCGGAAAAATGGAGTCAATGTACTTTTTCTTATTCTTCCCACTGAGTACAGCTCAACACCCCGGACACTGTGCATAAAACAGTAGTACGAAGACTGAGCAGTGGAAAGTAGGCAGACTGGCTAGGGTCTGCTGGGTCTAAAGAGTGATGACTCTTCTTTCTGCCTCACATAACCCAGACTGGATGCTGGAGAAGTCGGCAAGCCAGAAATATGAATGGGCACAGACATCAAAATCCCCAGGGCCAGCCACGGTGGCCTGGTGGTTAAATTCAGTGCACTAGGCTTCAACGGCTTGGGTTTGGTTCCTGGGCATGGACCGACACCATTTGTCTGTTAGTGGCCATGCTGTGGTGACAGCTCACATATAAAAAGAGGAAGATTGCCAATGGACGTTAGCTTAGGGCAAATCTTCCTCAGCAACAACAACAAAAAGCCCCAACAAAAACCTGCTTTCTCTAGATCCCCCAGAATAAGTTGGAGCTTTTCAACAACCACTGTGGATACCCTATTCCTCTTTCCTTTGAAGTTTTTTGGTCTGTCTTTTGTTTGCCCTAAATCATCATCGTCTCTTACAATAATCTTCAAAGAATGCCAGAACTCCGCAAGACCTAACACTGCTTTAAAAGTTGCTGTCTGCAATTCTGCAGTGTGATTTAGCCAACTGAACAAGTGTGCTGAGCACCATGGACATTATCCCCCAGTTGGGAACAATCCTCAGGGACCAACTGTCAGCTGGTCCAAACTCGGTCAATGCGCGGATCCCTTGACAAGATCCTCCACACACAGCCACTCATCCTTGGAGGCTGCCAGCTTCAGTGTCTGACATTTCTAACTGATAGAAAAATTCCATCTTCTGTAACACCAGTGCCTGTCCATGTGCTGTCTCCACTTGCTGGACCTCGTTCTCCCCTGTGGAACTACCAGTACCAAGACTCCTTCCTCTTTGACGTGACACCCATCACATGACAGAGCTTTGTAGTGTTGCCATGGCTGACTTGGGGAGACTGAGGTGATCATTGGTTTCTCCTAGGAGTCAAACACGATCCTTTGTGGCTTTGGTCTTAGCACCATGACCTCCACCTCCAGCCTTTTTTCAGACTCCAATGCTAATGGCAGAAACAAGAGAAGGACCAGTGAGTGCCAGAGAGCATGATGGGGAGGAGGGAGGAAAGAAGGATGCTCACGTCTGCTGAGCGTGTGCTCTGTTCCAGGCTGCGTCCGTGTGACTTCTCTCCTGTAATCTGTAGAAATCCCTGTGTGGTGGATGTGAGCACTCCCATTTTATAGATGAGGACACTGAGGATCAGAGCCATTTAGGGACTTCCTCAGTGTCAGCCACCCAGTTAAGGATGAGTCAGAACCTGAGGCAAGGGTGCCCCCACAGTGCCCCTGCCTTCTGTCACTCACCGGAAGTGCTGTGGGAGTGGGCGAGTTAAAAAGTGGCCATGGTCATAAGCCCGGCCTCCAATGCCAGGGGCCCAGGGGTGGTCCTGACTGCCTCTTACCAGGAAATTTGACAAACACCTGCACCACCGTGGATTTGACTCATTGACATGGTCCATTTCAAGACACCAGATCTTCATGCCGTGAGCAAGAGGGACCAAGTGAGAGGTAAGAAGAGTGTCATTGCCAAGGAGAAACGATGTTGAAATTCACAATGAATTACTTATAGTAAATGATCAGATAAGGAGAAGCCAAGACCTCAGATCACTTACAGCAATCGGTTTGCCCAGTCATTCAAGACTTTTCTGTGGATGTACCAGCACAGGAGCAAAGCCCACAGCATGGCTGCCATAAAATCCATCCTCCTTAGGTGACAGACTCGACTCTACTGAAGAGCCACACAGATGGAGAGCAGCTGGAGGGAAGAAACCACAGAGGGAGGGGAACTCAGTGATGCAGCTCAGTCAGTGCTTGCAATTTGAATCTGGTCTCTCATTCACTTACCTCTTCGTCTGTGGGGGGTGCTTACATAGGCAGAAGCGTGACAAGAGGATAATGGGATCCAATGCCAAATGCTCACTTAATCCATATAATCGGATGATTCATTGCAATTAATTTTGGAAGTATTTCTCAATCTTCTTTCAGGTTCCTTTGTAATGTGAATAAATATTGTCCCAAAGATGTGTCTTCTGGTGGCACCGAGGAAGGCCAGTTGTGTCCGAACTTTCTCAGCTCCCCCTACCAGAGGAAGCACTTCAGGTGGGCAGTTAGAACTCATGAATCCTACCCAATGACGAGCCAGACATCAAGTACTTGGAGGACAACAGGCCAGGAGCACGTGATCCATCAGCAAAGGAGAGGAGGTTTTGTGACCAAGTGTTATGCAGGATGATTTCTGACATGACGCATAGATAGCCGTCACAGTGAAAATGCAGAACGCAGTCTCTGGGCAGTGCGGCCCCTTGGGTAAGTTGAAGTTGACATGAGGCAAAGATGATGGAAAGTAGATTGTTTCACAGTGATGTCTGTTGTCTGTTCTCTAGGCAGCTTACAGGGTTAATGGCAGCAGGCCAGGTGGGACCAGGAGGGGACAGTCCACACAGCTGGAGAGTGGTCCAGCCTTGCCCTAGAGCATCTATTTCACTGGGCAGGCTCCTAACTTCTGTAAATTGGTGACTATACCCAAGTCAGAGAGCTGATGAGCAGAACACCCAGACAAGTGGCCCACTATCGTCAGTAGTCATTGACAAGACATTCTTCACTCCCTCCCTCCCTTTCAGACTTTTTTCCTTCCTCTCTGTCCCATCCCTCATCTTGCCCTCGCCATTGTCCTCTTCACTTTGCTCCTGTCCATCTGCATCACTGCCAGGTCATTGGGCATAGGGCTCTGTGGTCAGGCACAGCAGCAGGAGATCTGCCTTGACCCAGAACTGTGGACTTGTAGAAACTCCTGGGTGGAAGGGACCTCAGAGGACATCAGAACAGCACAATTTGATGGTTAAATCCTCAATAATGTTTGTCCCAAATAGTTACACACAAATGCTTCCTGTGTCAGGTGAGCTCATTCCATGTTAGACTTACTGATTGCTGAAAAGAGCATCCTCATATTGTGTCAGGATTCACCTCCCACAATTTTCCACGCATTAGGACATTATTCTCCCTTTTGGAGTGAGATGGGTTAAATTAAAACATTCCTACACAGAACTTCAGATATTTGAAGATAGCTTTCTTTGACCTCAGACTCCTCTTTTCCAGAATAAACATCCCCAAGCTCCCCACACAGCAGGTTTTCTCTTCTCCTCACCACCAGGGACAGCCTTGAAGTGAGGTCTGGTTTCCTTCTTCCCTTAACATGAGGAGTCTGGGGCCCCACTCCCCACTGGGGTGAGGTCTGCCCAGTGAGCTGCACAGCCAGGCAGTCACCTTCTCAAGCAGAGCTGAGGCTGACACCAGCAGAGGAGGTGACTCCCTGGTCAACCCAATGCAATTCTCTTCTGTGGGGGAAGAAGACAAATCCTTTACCCTCTGGGTCTTTCTGGCTGTGCTATGAATTAAATTCACATGAGACAGAATAACGGGAGAAAATTAAACAAAGCTTTGTAACATGTATACGTGGGACAGACTCAGGCAAACTGAGTAACGCACGAAAATGGTGGAGGTTCTCATCTTAAATACCATCCACAGCTAAAGACAAAGGAGGATGTTGGGGGTAGTGGTTTGGGACTTCAAGGGAGTGGAAGGCAATTTACATGGAGATGGAAGTGTAAATGGACCAACTGCAGACAATGTGACCTGAGAAACATGTTGTACATTACATTACAGTTGTCTTGAGGTATTAGCTCCTTCCTGGAACAGGCCCTTCTATTTTAAATTCCTTTAGGCAGTTTTAGGGGGAGGTCAGTTTCTTTCAGAGTCTTTTCTTCCTAAGAAAAATCAAGGCAAAGAGACACATTTTGGGGTGGCCAGTTCTGATCCCCCATAGTCTTGCCTTTGAAACTTTAAGAAGTTTCACAGTCCTTTGAAACTTTAAGAAGTTTTGTAGTCCAGAAGCTGAGTGGTAGATTGTTTCATCTCACTGAACATGTTTTCAGTCCTGATAATAGATCAGTTCAGTTAAATTCATTTCAGGAGGCGGTGATGCAGGTGGGCTCCCAAAATTAGGCCTATATTGTGGAAGCAAGCAATCAGGTATTAAATGAGAAACATTTCTATGGAAACAAAAAGAAAAACAAGGTTAATAGTTGGAGCAAATTATAAACCAGTTTCTGAGCTCAGAGGACAGCCAGTTAAGAAGATTTCTAGATGTCAATGTCAAAGCATCTTTTACAGCTTAAAATGTCTCTGATGATGTCATTGGGTATTCAGATATCCTTTTGAGTGGCTTACCTAGCAACAGGAATGCTATTGTGGTGATCTCTCTTAAGTTTATATCAAGTTGTCCAGCTCCAGGTTGCAGGGCTTCAGCTACAAGGGTGGTTTCAGTTGTCAATGATTTCAAATAAAAATAAATTTGGCCCAATTATTTACATAAGTACATCAAGAATAGCAATTGATCATATAGGTTCTTTTATTTTTTATTATTTTATTTATTTTGATGAGGAAGATAGGCCCTGAGCTAACATCTGTTACCAATCTTCCTCTTGTTGCTTGAGGAAGATTGTCACTGACTAACATCTGTGCCAATCTTCTCCTATTTTGTGTGTGGGATGCTGCCACAGGATGGCTTGATGAGTGGTGTGTAGGTCTGTGCCTGGGATCTGAACCTGTGAACCCTGGGCCACCAAAGCAGAGCACGTGAACTTAACCACTACACCACTGGTCTGGCCCTCATTTAGGCACTTTTCAGCATGCTTTGCTGGAACTTTTTATAAAGAATCTCAGATTGAACTTTAAAGGCCTCTCAAGGCCAGGAAAGCCAAGAGTTATCAGACAAAGCCTGTAATACCTACAGATTTGGGTAAATTTTTCTCTTCTCGAGGTCCCAAAAATATTTCAAGGTTCCAGGCACCTGCCAGATGAGTGACCTTCCTTACTTACCCAGTAAGGTCGCTGGGAACTCTGTAAACAAGGAACCAGGCCAATATTTCCAAGTGGCTTTATTCCATAAAGTCCAATCTTTGTTTCACAAAAGCTGTCTGTTCATATCTGAATCTATGCCTATTTCTCTCAAATATGAGATTCCAGTGAAAGCTTTGGTAAGATAACCAATGTTTCCAATTGTGTCCTGTTATAAGGAGAACAGATTCTTATATTTACTTATGCAAATAAATATATTGCTATGAAAATAACAATACTTACTAAAAGTTTCCAGATTCTGGAGGGGTCAGGTAGGGAGAAAAAGATAGATGTTTCAATTTTGTTTACAAAAGTATAATTTATCAAATTGTTATGTCATAGTTAGCTTAAGAGAGAAGAGAAAGTTTTCTTTAAATCTGAAAAAATATTTTTAAAAATCAGCAATATTTTTTTAAAAATTCATAAAAATTAAAATCATCCTCATCAGTTCATTCAGTCCCATGTAGTCACTTTTTGATCTTGATCTTTTGTTAGCAGTTTCATGAAGTCATCAGTTTCTCTGTTAGAGTTCTGTAATTTCTTAGCCAGCTCAGTCTTATAATCTGAAAGTTTGTCAGAAACCTGTATTTTAGAATGTGTCAGAATCCTTTCAGTAAATCTCTATGAAATCTCTATGAAATGTTTTCTAGATGAAAACATTTGTAAAAGCAGAGTAAAACAAACTGTCTGTAAATAATAAAAGACTTAAAAATGTCAATTTACAAAGAAGCTTGGTTATTTTTGTGACACACAACACTTTACAATAATAACTAGAATTATGACTGACAACCAGGACAGATTAGAATTTTTTGGAATGTCATATAATTTTTAAAACACTTACATCAATAAGATTTACCCACACAATACAATAGGTCCCTATACAACAATGCTTGGTTATCCATTTAACCATGGTGACAGTTAAAGAATTTTAGGTGAATACACAGAATTAAATAGCTGTAAGAAAAACCTTAGCACCTGTGAGTAAAGACCTGATTAAAATAACACAGGAAATTTATTTTGATAAAACCCTTACCCTTCTGGTAGACTCTCAAAGAAAAATATTTTCATAATCTCTTTAGCAAGAGTAGACTAAAAGTTCAAGAAAATTATCCTAAGAGGGGGAAAAAAACCAAATTCTAATTTTGCCCCAGCTTTTGATATTAAAACTTATTTACTTAATTAAATTCATTTTAATTTTAGCCAACTTGACCATGAATAAAACTCTTTTCAGAGTTTATTTTTCACAATCCTTCTATAACTTTATTTTTATGTTCAGAATTTGTCCCATGCCTCCTTTTTTCCTCCTAGTACTTTTGGACAAATTTATCTTTTTTAACCAACAAAACAAAAATATTTCCATTCTTTATACTTTCTTTACTGAAAACATCTTACTTTCCTTGAATACAAAACATATTTTCCTTATTAATTTCTGGTAGCTTTAATCACATATTAGAATCTTTAACCCTTAGGAACCTTAATTTTTAGTATAAACTAAGAAGTAAGCAATTATAAACTGTCTTTTGCATTAACTTTCTGTGGCTCGGCAAGTTTATAAATACTTTTTATAATTTCTAGAAACATGTTTCTTTATAGTACAATCTTTTAATAAAGCAGAAGACATGTTTACCAAGAGACCCAAAACATCTTCTAGTTTTTCTGTAATAAGGAGTCAAAAGTAGATAAACTTATATTTAGTAACTAATGTCTAGTATCTCACCTTATTTGGAAATAATGTAGATATTCAATGAATTTTCCATCATTTAATTGAACAAAATTTCAAAGTTTCAAATTACTAGAAAGAATTTGGAAGTTATTAAGTACATGTCAAAAAATATAATTATTGCTAAAGGTTTACACTCTTATCTCCTTTATATCTAAATCATTTGTTCCCAAGAATTACGTTTAGACAACCCATGAAAACTTCATGAGACATTAGACAAAATTAACTATCTTTCTAAGTTATCATGCTAACAAATTTGTAACAGGAATAACATGAGCTTTTTAAACTAGTAAACCCAGGCTGCATGTCTGCATCATATCCAATGCTGATAACTCTGAAGACACGTCCATTTTAAGCAAACCAACAAACTTAAGTTTTCATTCACCAAAGATTATTTCATATCACGTTAACTTGAAAGACATGTAAGCACTTACTTTAAGTCAATTAAACAGAGCTCTTAATTTTGGCCATACCATCCAAAGATAAAATATCACGTGTATATAACACACATATAGATACACATAAGCACACAGGTAGACACAGAGAAGTTAAACTTTTGTTATGAATCAGGTGAAATACAAAACTCACTAGTTTATGAGAAACATTTGTATTTCAAAGGATGGCTCTCAGGTCCTAGAGAAGATGGGAGCAGAAAATCTGCATCATAATGGCACAGAGAAAGCAGTCAAGTTTTCTTTGAGATGGAATTTCTAGGGCATATTTGCCTTATCTCCTTCTAATGTCTCAATCTTTTATCTCAATTATTGTCTAGGAGCATTTTGAGAGGAACAGGGGAGGCCTTGGGGTTGGCAAAAGACAGGTGAACTTTGAAGTGCTTTCTAGAGCTACAGCGCCAGCCTTGCAGAGATTTGCAAGACAAAGACTGCTGCTTCCAGTTCCCCAGAGAACTGGATTAGAGCCTGAATGACAAAAAAAGAGGCTGACTCACCCCACCTGTTACACCCTTCCAGTTGCCTCTTTATATCAGGGAGATTTTTAAGAGGTGAATCAAAGATTTGTATGTTCTAAAACTTTCAGGACAATGCATTACACCTTTAAAAATCTGCATAGGTTCTGGCCCTATGGCCAAGTGGTTAAGTTCACACCCTCTGCTTCAGCAGCCCAGGGTTTCACCAGTTTGAATCCTGGGCGTGGACATGGCACTGCTCATCAAACCATGCTGAGGCGGCGTCCCACATAGCATAACTAGAAGGGTCTACAACTAGAATATACAACTATGTGCTGGGCAGCATTGGGGAGAAGAAGAGAGAGAGAAAAAAGAAGATTGGCAACAGATGTTGGCTCAGGTGCCAATCTTTAAAAACAAAGAAAAGTCAGCACAAAGTATTTAACAAAGGCCGTTGTTTTCCTAAGTGTACAATTTAACCCTAGACTAATTTAACTTGTTGGGAGAGCTCTTATTATCTTTTTTATTAGCATCTCATATTAGCCTCTAGTTTTTATCTCATACTGTGTGGGCTCAGGCAACTCTATTCATTTCTTCTTGTGTGTTTAATTAACACTGTCTGAAGGGCATATTTATATGCTGTCTTATAGTCAGGCAGGGGAAATGTTGCCCAATGAGTCATAATGTTTTTCCCTACAATACAAAAGAGATACAATCACTTCACATAAAGCCCATACCTAGATCAGTTTTTCTACAAAATTTTATCTGAATTCCATCAACTCTTATAATTATAGCTTTCACAAGGACTTTATAGGTCTTGGTCTCATAATTTTGGAAAGGGGAAGCATTCTCAGACAGCCATTTTAAAACATAGGCAAAGTTGATATAACCTCTTTATACAAAATCAGTCCAAACATTCCAACATTTATAATCTTGTCAACACTTAATACTTCTACATTTTCTCAATTTAATTGTAACCTGAGTCAGGTTCTTAAGGCTAGTTATTATTTTTTTTGGTATTTCCTTTTTAATTTGGCCTTTTCATAGGTACCAATAAAAATTATGATGAGAGCTCTCATAATTTTTTCCCCCAATTTAGAAGTTTTCCTAATTTAAATGTTGCACTGTATGGCCACATTGACGAGTAGGATCTTAATAGCAATTGGAACCAACAAGCTTAACCATAGACATAAGAGATGCCCCCAAAAGAGATCTGGAATGTTCACTCCCAAAAATAGTCTAAGAAAGAAAAATACTATCTCTGGGAGGAAAATGATCTACAACCAATGAGTAGTCAATGAAATTTCCTAGATTTGCTGAGTCAGAGAAGCTGGCTTCATCAGTATTTTCTCCTGCTAATCTAAATTTAGAAAAGCAAAAAACTCACCACTCTCTCTTCCATTGGACCCTGCAGGCAGAGATCTGGGAGGCTTACGTGGTAAGAACGCTTACCTCCTGCTGAGTCTCATGAGGAGTCCCCAATCTCTCAGCTGCAGCAGTCCAAGAGCGAGCAGTGTCTAGCCAGTGAAATTTTATTGCATCCAAGTTGCCTAACTGTAGGGAAGGAAGAAAAATCTTCTACCCTCTGGGTCCTTCTGGCTGGGCTATGCATTAAATCAACATGAGACAGAATAACAGGAGAAAATCAAACAAAGCTTTATAACATGTATACATGGGAGACACCCTGGAAAACTGACAACTCACCAAAATGGTGGAGGCTCTCATCTTAAATACCATCTTCAGTTAAAGACAAAGGAGGACATTGAGGGTAGTGGTTTCAGACATCAAGGGAGAGGAAGGCAATTTACATGGAGCTGGAAATGTAAATGAGCCAACTACAGACAATGTGATCTGAGAGACACATTTTACATTATATTACAGTTATCTTCGGTGTTAGCTCCTTCCTGGAACAGGCCTTTCTATTTTAAACTCTTTTAGACAGTTAAAGGGGAGGTCAAAGTTTTTTTCAGAGTCTTTTGTTCTCAAAAATAATCAAGCCAAAGAAACACATTTTAGGGTGGCCAGTTCTGATCCCCCACAATTCCTGCTGAGGGGGTGCTGCATGAGGACTGATCAGAATGCTCCCTGGGCTTCTTTCATCTACCAAATCTCTTGTTTATCTTTATTGGTTCTGTTTTCCCTACAAAATGATACTTCTGTGCTCATTTCTTTTAAGCCAGGAAGTTGGAATTGGACTGGCGATGAGATCAGAGACCTCCATTAGGAGGAGGAGGCACGAGGGTGGCACGCTGTTGGCTCAGGGTTCCCTCCCTTGAAGTAGCACCTTCTCTCTCCTCTTACACACTCAGCCTCCACACTCAAGCTAGCAGCTCCAGGAGTCACGAAGACCTGGACTCTGTGCTTTAAAACACAAGACACAATCCTTTGGGGGATCAGAATTGTCCACCTTAAAATGTGTCTCTTTGGCTTGCTTATTTTTAAGAACAAAAGACTCTGAAAGAAACTTAGACAATCTCCCTAATTTGCTAAAGGAATTTAAGATAAAAGACCTGTCCCCAGGATAGGCCATTGCCATATCTCTGGGTGTCGGTAGACTGTGAAGGTCCTTGCTAAACCCACTCTTATCAAACTTCTGTTTACCAAAGACTTACTTTTCCATTTCCATGTGAAGTGCCCTCCTCCCCTTTGAGGTCCCAAACCACTATTCCCAACATGCTCTTTTGTCTTAAGCTGAAGATGATATTTAAGCAGGTAGCTTCAGTCATTCTGGCTGAGTTATTCAGCTTTCCTGGGTTTCTCCCATGTATACATGTTATAAAGCTTTGTTTAATTTTCTCCTGTTATTCTGTCTCATGTTGGTTTAATTCATAGTCCAGCCAGAAGGACCTAGAGTGAGCAGAGGATTTGTCTTCCTCCCCTACAGTTTGGCAACTTGGATGGGATACAACTTCACTGGCTGGACACTGCTTTCTCCTGGACTACCATAGTTGAGAGATCCTGGATCACTGATGAGAACCAGCAGGAGGTAAGTGTTCTTGCCATGTCAGTCTCCCGGACCTCTGCCTGCAGAATCTAATGGAAGCAAGAGTGGTGAGTATTTTTCCTTTTCTAAATTTAGATTAGCAGAAGAAAATATCAGTGAAGCTAGCTTCTTGGACTCAGTGACTCTAGGAAATTTGATTGAGTACTCATTAGTTTATTGATCCTTTTCCTCCCAGAGATGGTCATATTTTCCCCTGTCTCCATCTTTGTGTCATTTGTCATAAAAAGGAAAAACCAGAGGGTAAGCTGCAGGCACCTCTATAAGCCTGTTGTCTGGGTTGGTCCCACAGTCTGTGGGTTATGAGGGTTTTTCTTCTGTCTTGTTCTATGTCTTGAGAGCTTGGCTTTATGACCTTTCTGGTCTCCGCCATCCAAAGGGCACATGTACCGGCATGCATCTTGGCAGTCAGTTGAGTAGACTACGGTTCCAGGACACACTCTCTTTGTCTGGCTGTGTAAATTCTCATGGGAGTTTTTCATAAGGGGTCTCAATTGCTTCCTTAAGGGGCCTTTGTTGTCTCAACCTTCGTTGCTTGTTGTGCAATGAAGGCCTTTGCTTTCTTAGACTATTTTTGAGAGTGAACTTTCTGGATCTTGTGAGGGCTGCTTCTTCTGCACTCTCTTTTAGGGAGGTGTCTTGCATCCATGGTTAAGCTGTACAAGGCTTATTGGTATGAATCGCCATTAAGATGCTACTAGTCAATGTGGCCAGATGATGGATCAGTCAAATTGGGAAAACTTCCAAATTAGGGAAAAAAATTTTTGAGAACTCTCAACATAATTTTATTGGCATCTAAGAAAAGGCCAAATTAAAAAAAAGGAAATACAAAAAAATAATGGCTAGCCTTAAGATATTGACTCAGGTTACAATTAAATTGAGAAAATGTAAAAGTATAAGTGTTGACAAAGCTATAAAGGTTGGAATGTTTGAGCTAATTTTATATAAAGAGATTATATAAACTCGGCCTGAGTATGGTTTAAAATGTCTGCCTGGGAATGCATCCCCTGTCCAAAATTAGGAGACCAAGACCTATTGATAAAGTCCTAATGAAAGCTATGATTAGAGGTATAAGAGCTGATGGAAATCAGATGAAATTTAATAGGAAAATTGATATATTTATGAGCTTCATGTGAAGTGACTGTATCTCTTTTTGCCTGATTGTATTGTGGGGATAGACATTGCATCTCATTGGAGAATGTTTCCCCTGCCTGCTGTAAGACAGCATATAAATCTGCCCTTTAGACAGTGTTAATTAAATGTCTAAAGGGAATCAATAGGGTTGCCTGAGCCCACGCAGTGTGAGATAAAAACTAGAGGCTAATATAAAGTGCTAATAAAAAAGACAATAAAAGTGCTCCCCCAAGGTAAATTGGTCCACGGTTAAACTGTACACTTGCAAAAAAAGGTGGGCCTTTGTTAGCATTTTGTGCAGGTCTTTA
Organism: Equus quagga; assembly: GCF_021613505.1. Lineage (NCBI taxonomy): Eukaryota > Metazoa > Chordata > Mammalia > Perissodactyla > Equidae > Equus > Equus quagga. Next base: position 8,030,750 of record NC_060274.1, on the reverse strand, counting down.
AAAGTGCAATACATTGTCCTCAAAGTTTTAGAATGTAAAAATCTTATTTTTCTTTAAAGATTCGCCCTGAACTAACATCTGTTGCCAACCTTTTTTTTGTCTTCTCCTCCCCAAAGCCCCCAGTACATAATTGTATATTCTAGTTGTAAGTCCTTCTGGCTCTGCTATGTGGGACACCATCTCAGCATGGCTTGATGGGTGGTGCTAGGTCTGCATACAGGATCCGAATGAGTGAAACCCTTGGCTGCTGAAACAGAGCATGCAAACTTAACCACTAGCCACTGGGCCAGCCCCCATGAAACTCTTGATTCACTTCTTAAGTTAAAAATTTTCCCTGATATAAAAAAGCAATTAGGAAAAAAAAATGTAACTGGAAGCACGGATCAACCTCTTTTTGTCATTTGAACTGTAATCCAGTTCTTTGGGGAACTGGAAGCAATGGTCTTTGTCTTGCAAATCTCTGCAAGGCTGGAGGTGTAGCTCTAGAAAGCAGTTCAAAGTTCATTTGCCAGTCCCAAAGCTTCCCCTGTTCCTCTCAAGGTGCTCCTAGATATTAATTGAGACAAAAGATTGAGACATTAGAAACTGATAAGACAAATATGCCCCAGAAACTGCATCTTGAAGAAAACTTGATTGCTTTCTCAGCACCTTTTTGATGTAGATTTTCTGCTCCCATCTTCCTGTCGAAGCAAATAATCCACAACCAAGCTATAAATCGAAATTAGGGTGAGTTTATTATGAGCCAGATCTGAGGACTAGCCCAGGGTCTTCCTTCTCCAAGGAAGGAAGGGCACCAACGAAGTGGGGTGCACAGAGTGGTTATATACCCTCAAGGAGCATCTATCACATATGATTGGAATGTCCCCTTTACAACAGTCACGAGATTGCCTAGCTGGCACAGCAATTCACAGAGCAAGTGGCAGGTCTACTGTCTTGAGCTGGGTGGTCACAGGGTGAGGGCAGCAATCAATTCCTAGCCTAGGGAGAGATGCTCATCCTTAAGGAAATGCCAATGCGGGGGAAGTTACATCTTTATCTTAAGACCATTTGTTCTTGTCTTTGGGACACAGCAAATGGTTAGAGCAGATATACAATGCATGCTCAACGGCCACGTCAAGCCCTTTTGGAAAAGCAAGGTCAGGTCAAAGTAGTTTTACACCAAATGGTTTCCTTGTATGCTCCAATATATCCTATTGTTTGCCATTTGTTTATCATTCTCTAGGACCTGAGAGCCATTCTTTGAAATACAAATGTTTATCAGAAACTAGTGAGTTTTGTATTGCACCTGATGTATAACAAAAGTTTAACTTCTCTGTCCATGTCTACCTGTGTGTTCATGTGTCTCTATATGTATGTTATATATGTGTGATATTTTACCTCCAGATGGTACAGCCAAAATTAAGAATTCTTTAATTGGCTTAAAGTAAGTGCTTAACATGTTATTTTTAAACATAATAGAAACTGATGAAAATTATCTTTCAAGTTAACGTGATATGAAATAATCTTCAGTAAATAAAATCTTGTTTACGTTTGTTTTGATTAAAATAGGCATGTCCTCCGAGTTATCAGCATTGGATAGGATGCAAACCTGCAGCCTGAGTTTATTAGTCAAATAAGCTCATGTCATCCTTGTTACAAATTTCTCAGGAAAAATAGCTTACAAGGATAGCTAATTTTATCTAACATCTCATGAGGTTTTCATGGGAAATCTAAACATAATTTTTGGGAACAAGCGATTTAGATGCAAATGAGATAAGAGTTTAAACTTTTAGTAATAACCGTATTTTATGACATGTATTTAATAATTTCCAAAATCTCTTTGGTAACTTGAGACCTTGAAGTTTTGCTAGGTTAAATCAAATGATAAAAATTCGTTAAGTGTTTAGATAATTTGCAAATAAGATAAGACAGTAGACATTGTGGGGGATCAGAATTGGCCATCTCAAAATGTGTCTCTTTGGTTTGAATTTTTGTGTGTGTGTGTGAGGAAGATTCACCCTGAGCTAACATCTGTGCCAATCTTCCTCTATTTTTCATATGTGGGATGCCTCCACAGCACAGCTGATGAGTGGAGTAGGTCCACACCCAGGATCTGAACCCCTGAACCCAGGCCGCCAAAGTGGAGCACATGGAACTTTAACCACTAGACCAGGGGGCCAGCCCCTGGCTTGATTATTTGTAAGAACAAGAGACTCTGAAAGAAACTTTGAACTTCCCCCTAACTGCTTAAAAGAATTTAAGATAAAAGGCCTGTGCCCAGGACAGGCCATCACCGTAGATAACTTTGGGTATCAGTAGACTGGGAGAGTCCTTGCTAAGCCCACTCTTATCAAAGTTCTGTCTACCAAACACTTGCTTTTCCATCTCTATGTGAATTGCCTTCCTCCCTTTTGAAGTCCCAAACCACTACCCCCAACCTCCTCCTTTGTCTTAAGCTGAAGATGATATTTAAGCTGGCAGCTTCAGCCATTCTGGCTGAGTAACTCAGCTTTCCTGGGTTTCTCCCAGGTATACATGTTGTAACGCTTTCTTTAATTTTCTCCTGTTCTTCTGTCTCATGTTGGTTTAATTAGCAGCCCAGGCAGAAGGACCTGGAGTGGGTAGAGGATTTGTCTTTCTCCCCTACAAGCCTAACACCAAACCACAATGGCAACCCAGCAGACTTTGCAGGCTTAATTTGAAGAGCTGTAGGGAAAATAATTTTTTTAAAGGCCCAGACAGTTAATTACTGAGTTTCTTTCATCCCAGACAACATTTGTCTTTAAAGACTACTATTTCTCATGTAAAATTAAGTGTAGAGTTTGAGGTTTGGGCTTGGACATCCAAGCCAGGTTGAATGTACAGCTCAGATGGATTTGCAGGCCTTCCGAGCTCTTTGATCTGGCAGCTTGGGACATTCACAGGTTTGTTTGTCAAAGCGAATGCCTTATTAATATCTGAATACAATTAGAACTTTCTTGGGCATTTAACCTCTCCAGGAACCCAAGATCATGTCAACTTAATTGGATTGCTTTCTTCAAAGAGAGCAAATCCAATTGGGATAGAAGGAATACCCTTCAAATGCTACACGGAATACTAGTGGAGAATGAGAAAGGAAGAATCTTTTCTTTAAGATTTTCATTTCCATAATTCTCAGCTTCTATTTTTTTTTAAAGTTTGGATTAGTGACAAGTTTCCTCTCTCATCAAGTCGTTATTTCTCAAGATCCTTTATCCAGAGCACTGAGGATTACAGAGCCTGTAATCTTCTCATCTGCTTATATTATGGGGGTTTGAACACAGGTGTGTGTGTCATAGTCAAAGGGAATACATAACGCTAATGTCAATTAATCTCAAACTGATTTTAAAAAAACAACCCCCCCCAAAAAAAAAAACAAACAGGTGCCAGAAACAGATCTTTTAATTCACAGCAAAGCCGTAAACTTCGCCACCGGAAGGGTAGTGCCTGAGGTCAAAGAGATCTGGTGAGAGAGGAAGGGCCCACGACATTTTAATTTTTTTAGGACTTCAGCTGGGACCAGGGGTGTAGTGGATGAAAGAGAGGGGCACCTCCTTGGAAAAGCTGCTGATTCCTCATCAGGGGAAGGAAATTAAAATGATGAGCTGGGATATCCTGTTGGTCTAGAAAACAAGAAAGCTGAGACTATAGGTCATGTTGAAAGGACAAAAGGGTCACCTGATGATGCTCTCATTGGCTTAAAATGGGACAATTTTGGCATCAAAAAGAATAATAACTGCACTGGATTGAAACACATGACATATATTTTAAAAATCTATGAGTCCATAATGATTTCTTTTTCATCCCGTGAAATAATGAATCTAGGCATCAACAGTCAATAGATGCCAAAATCATTAGGTAAGATGATGATGAGGAATCTTATATTGGAGGGGTCAAGCTGACACCATGGAAAGCCATGGACCAACTTGAGCATCACTGAAAGTGGGACAACCTGACTTTATGGGTCATGTGTTGTAACGCAGTCAGTGCTACACACACACAACCTAAACAGTAAACCTGAGTCCAACCAAGTCTCTACATCTCTCAGTTTACAAGAAATGGGGAGGGTAAGTAACAAGTGCGTGACATGACAACACCAGGAAGCAATCAGCTAAATCCAGAATTCAGGATACTCTTCAGAAGACCCAGTTTTCCCAACGAATCAGTGGTGTGAAAACCAATAGGGAAAGGGGATCAGTAAAGAATCTGAGACTTCAGAGACATAAAACCAAGTACAGTAAGTGGACTTTGTTCAGCCTGAACTGTAAAAACAGTCTTTGAGGCAATGGGGGAAATTTGAATGTGGACTGCATATTTGGTGATATTAAAGAATTATTTTCAATTTTGTTAGGTGTGATTGTAGCATTGTGGTTATGCTGAAAAAAAGAAGCCAAATCAGTTAGGGTACATCAGACTGACATATTTATGGATGAAATGGCATGCTGTCTATAATTTGCTTTAAAACACTTTTTAAAAAAGTGGATGCAGATGAAGGAAAGAAGAACAGCAAAATTAAAGCTATGAAGTTGTAGCTGCTCTTATAAAGCATATCTATGAACTACTTTGGGCTTCCTGACTCTTCTATCCCCAGTGGCATCTTTGGCCAACTTTCTATGGCTGTCTTCTTCTTTTTTTTTCTTTATTACTTTCAAAAGACCTTTGTCATTCCATCCATTTTTCCTTCGTTTTTTGCAGCCTCTGCCACCTACTCTGTCACTTGGGATTCTCCTCTTTCCAGCCTGATGGGCCGTTTCCCTTGCTACCTCCTTCCATACAGGATGCTCTATTTGAAGGCTTTCAGCCTAATCACCACAGTGAAAAAGCAGAAGCTTACTGATACGTCCCCCTAAATATATGCTGAAGTCCTAACCCATAGTACTTCAGAATGTGACCTTATTTGGAATGTAATGAGTTAAAATGAGGTCATACTGGAGTAGGAGGAGCCCTTAATCCAACATGACCACTGTCCTAAAGAGAAGAGGACACACAGGGAGAAGGCCACATGGAGACAGAGGCAGGGACTAAAGGGCTGCAGCTGCAAGGGTGGATGGCCGCCGCTAGAAACTAGAAGAGGCATTGAAGAATTCTTTCTTACAGGTTTCAGGAAGAGCCTGGCCCTGCTGACACCTTGATTTCAGACTTCTGGTCTCTAGAACTGTGAGAGAACACGTTTCTGTTGGCTTAAGTCACCTAGTTTGTGGTACTTTCTTACATCAGCCCTAGCAAACTCATACAACTACCAAAAGGGAGTGATAGAATCCATATGGCAGTTATTCTTGGTCTACTTCATGTATTGGAAGGAGCGTCTTTTCTGACTGGCTTCTCAGAAGGCTTCCAGACCTTCCTATTTTCCCTCTTTCAATTTTTGGTAATGGAGCCCGTCCAAACTCTTCCCTACTTGACTTGCTCCACTCCTACTTTTTTCATCCCTCTCTAGTGAAAGAATGGAAATAGAGAGACTAGGGATGACCAAACAGCCCTAGACTGACATGGATGACGTGTATGTCAGGGGACTTACTGAGCTATGTCCTAACTATAGTCCTCTAGCACCATGCAGCCCTGTTCTGCCCTACTGTCTTCAATCTTTCTTCTTCACCATCCTCCACCTGCACCCCAGAGCTCGGAAATGCCTTCTTCTTCCATTGAACCCAAAGCTGTCCTGATGATAAGTTTGAATTTTGTTTTAAGGAAAGACCTTCTTACACAATGTGGAGCGAGGACCATTCCAGTATAGACACTCCATACTCATTTGAAGCATATTATCTTGTACAATTAGGTTGTGAGTCACAAAACCACAATAATTTTCATGAGGGATGGCATATCTTTTTCGGAAGTATTGAATTAAACCACAAAAAGCTTGTGTGGAGGATCAAAATTGGCCAGCCCAAAACGTGTCTCTTTGCCTTGATAGAACAAAAGAAGACTCAAAGAAACTTTGAACTTCCCCCTAACTGCCTAAAAGAATTTAAGATAAAAGGCCTGTCCCCAGGACAGGCCATCACCATAGATCTATAGATCACCATAGATATCGGTAGACTGGGGGGTCCTTGCTAAGCCCACTCTTATCGAAGTTCTGTCTTCCAAACATTTGCTTTTCCATCTCCATGTGAATTGCCTTCCTTCCCTTTGAAGTCCCAAACCACTACCCCCAATACCCTCTTTTGTCTTTAGCTGAAGATGGTGCTTAAGATGACAACCGTGGCCATTTTGGTGGGTTACTCAGCTTTCGTGGGTTTCTCCCATGTATACACGTCACAAAGCTTTGCTTGATTTTCTCCTATTTAATTATCTAATAATTTATTTAATAATAATATTATTTAATAATTATTGTCTTGTGTCAATTTAATTCATAGACCAGCCAGAAGGGCCTAGAGTGGTTAGAGGAAGAGTTCCTCCTCTCCTACACTTGAGAATAAGGAAAATGAAAACCGTACGATCTGTTGAAATTTTTTTAAAGAACCTAAATATTTTGGGGTCAACAATGGGAAGCTAATCATATTCATTCACATTTTCCCTGAATCCATTTGCCTAATTATTGTACAATGGCAGATTTTGAAAGCATAAAAGGTTTATTCAAAGCACTTGTACCCTCCAGCATTTCCCCAATTCTATTCACAACATTTCCAAAATTTCTCTGTGTGGGGCTGGCCTGGGTGGTGTAGTGGTTAAGTTCAGAGTACTCTGCTTTGGTGACCCAGGTTTGTGGGTTCGGATCCTGGGCATGGACCTACACCACTCATCAAGCTATGCTGTGGCAGAGACGCGCATACAAAATACAGGAAAATTGGCACGATGTTAGCTCATAGCCAATCTTCCTCACCAAAAAAAAAAAAAAAATTTCCCTCTGTTTTTCATTTTGCTGTTTTGAGTTCTGCTAGTCTTGCAACCTTGTGTTCACTGTAGTCTCCAATCTAAGTAAATTCTGCAAATTTATACATCTAATATAAGGACTTTATTGCAAAATTAATGAAAAACTTTTACAAAATGCCATATCTTTGTGTGAGACCATGTACCTAACCCAGGGGTTATATAGTAAGAGCTACAGTAAATGTTTATTGACTGACTTACTGACTGACTAACTGAATGAATTAAAAAAACTGAAGTCCAGAGAGCTCAAACACAAAGTCAACCACTTAGAAAGCCCATACCGTATGTGGGTCTTCCTATATCCAGTCCAGTGCTCACTCCACCATACCACAGTGCTCTGTCTCTTGGAAGTAATTCGTGTTAAAACAGAATCTGAAATCACCAAGCACGTGAAAGTTTAAGAAGATTTTGAGAAAAAGATTTCATGGAAGCATATTTACGTTAAGTGAAAACACAGGTGTCAATAGACACGTTCCAGGACCTTTAAACTATGGCAATGAGGCAGAGGCTACAGGTGGTCCTTCAGGGCCCATTCTCATCTTCTTTGACAGTACCAGAGCCCTTATCTTTCAGCGGAGCACACGGCCATCCAGAATACAGACTATGCTTTCAGCTGCTCTTTCAGTGAAGTGTGGCCCTGTGACTAAACCTGGCCAATGAGATCAATTAGAAAACATCATGTGCCAGCTTCTGAGAACCTTTCTTAAAAGATAGCTTGTGCATCTCGTTTGCCCCCTTCTTCTTTGTCTCTTCTTGCTTCCTCTGCCTGTAGCATTCTGATGCTTTCGCCTCCAACATGGTCCAAGAAATTGAAGGCTAGGAATGCCTGACCCGTGGACCAGAAGGAGAAAAGCTCCCTGAGGGCCTTGTGGCATAGAACGTTCCACAGATTCTGGGCTAGTACCTTCAGGCTTTTCCATGAGAAAGTAATAAGTGCTCATCTAAACCATACCTATTTTAGATCCCTACTACTTCATAGCAGATCCTAATTTAAAAGAAAGTCCTATCACTTAGAAAATTCCAAATGACTCAGCTACTCATTTACTATGTAAATACCAATATGGCAGCCCGTAGTAAGAATGGTTATTTGAGAAAAATTTCAGATCAGGTATCAGAATAATTCATTATAAAGTTTGGGCAATAAAACCAGATTCCACTGGATTTTGAAGTTATATAAATAATTCACTGATCCCCAAATTAGGGATATAAAATCTGTAGCCAGCTTTGGCTCTAAAAGGAGCCAAGAAAGCGTCCTGTAGTACAATGAAATAAATACTGGGCTAGAAAAGAATCTGTACTTTGTCCCAGAAGGGCTATAACTTGCTCTGTTACTTTAAGCTAGTCAGTTAATGAGGCTCAATTTTCTCATCCATAAATAGAAGGGAATGAACTAAATCTGTAGGGATCCTTTAAACTTCGTAATTTAAGGATTTAGTGATTTGCTAGAAGCAAATCCAAAGTCTTTTATGTCATGCACAGGTAAAGAGCCTCATAATGCTCATTGTGTTGTGGATCTATCATCACAGCTAGGTAGGGCCAAGCTGGTTTGCATGAGGTGTACGGTTCCTGGATCAACAGCTACCTACGTCCTCTTCATTTCTTTAGATTACCACTCTCATTAAGAAAAACTTATCGAGCATATCATCGGGGTAATTAACTCCTCCAGAAATTCTTCATGTTCCTAAGAGAGGCAAATTCAAGTAGGAGACTAGGAAAAGACTTGTCGACTTCTGGTTGAAATGACAGGTGATGGCAAGGGATCAAAGTGTTTGTTTATATTCGGGATTTCCTCAAGATCAAGTATCAGAGTTTGGGTTCTTTGTTTCAGCAAAAGAAAGAACAGGCAGTCTAAGGTCATAGTTTTCTTAGGACTGGAAGTGAATTAGGGGACCAACAAGCCACATTCATTTACCCAGAGCAAGCAAGAAAGAAATGCAATGTGAAGAAAAGAGTCTATAACTGAGAACTGTAAAAAATGTTTTCACCTCTTTTCTTCAGATAATTTTAGAGGGTGAAATAATTGATTTTTTAGAGAAAAGAATTAACGTGTGATAAAAGCTAAAATCAGCAAGTGTGGTAATGGTTTTTGTTCATAAGAAGCAAAAGCTGTTTATTCGGAGCTTGCTGTAGCAAGGGAGTCAGCCGCCATAACCTGGGTTTGGCTTCAGTTCCAGCTGCTCAGCACACATAAGGCTTGAATCCATGACTTCTGTTCCTCCTTGGGCATTAAACCCCAGCGCCAAGGGATGTATGGCATTCCATGGTCTCAACTCATGTTGAAACCTAAGAGCTGCCTCTTTGTTTTCGAGTTGCTTCTATGACTCTAGCACCTAGGGAAATCCTCTCTTGCTTTTGAGCTTGGCTCTCTATCCAACAATGATGCTAACTAGCATTGCTCTGTGTGAAGAGCCAGTGAGACTTGCTAAGTCTGCCATTTTGACCAGTGTCGGCCGATATTTATGATGCGTCTACTGTATGTCTATGTGGCTAGGAGCTGAAGATGAGAAATAACAAAGTACAGGCTTTTTCTGGGAAACTTAGAGTCCAGAAGGCCAGACAGTCAAATAAAACAACATTTATAATAAAATGCAAGAAGTTCAATGCCACAGGTATCACGGGGTTCTATAGAAGCACCAAGATGAAGGGTATCTGACTCAGGCTTCAGGGGAAGGGTGGGGATCAGCACAGAAAATGCATTTTCCTCTAAACAAAGCATCTGTTGGAAAAGAGGAATGTGAAAGGGCGTTTTACAGGGAAAACATTTTTAGCTTTATTTCCTTTTCGAAATCTGTGGGTAGGTCCAACCAAAATCATACATGGATGTCCTTGCCTCCCTAGTTCCCACAGTCCAGCACTTTTATAAGCTCCATCTTTCTTTCAACACCAAAGATGTTATTCGATGAATCATTTATTCGGTAAACATCATCCAAACAACATTATTAAGAGAGATTCCCGAGAGATGAAGTTTACTGCTGGGATGTGCATTATATCCTGGAAAGCTTTGAGTCGTTGCCAACTGCCATTGTAAATATTTATTAAGCGGCTGTTTCCGAGAACTGAGGAAGCTTTATTCTATTGCTGTCGTCGTTGTTTTTTAAACCTTAAAAAAGTGCTTATTATCCATGTGTTTTTGGTAACATGAAAATTACTATTTACGTTGAAGATAAATAATTTGGGATGATTTGAAAATAAAGGATGCAGAATGGAAGAAATATATTGAACTATCTATTGAACCCTAGGATGTTTGAGCTGGACGTTACTTGGTTGAAGATCTAGACCAATCTAGTTGAAACCAGGATTGCTCAACCTAACAGCATCCTTGGTCTGTATCCACTAGACGCCAGTAACACCCCACCCCCTAAGTCATGACAAAATGTCCCAAATATTGCTAAATGTCACCAAATGAGAACTACTGGTCCAAATCCTTTATTTTAGAGATGAAAAAAGAGGCTCAGAGAGGTAAGTGATGGGCCTTACATTACTCAGCTGGTTAGGAGTAGATCCTGAAATAGCATCCTTCATCTTTTACTGCCTCTTCTTGGGTTCTATCCACAGAAACTGCCACCAAACTTTCTGGATAATCTTAGTTAACCACTCAATCCCATTTGCATCAGAGCCATGGGCTCAGACCCTCAAAATAATGCAGCTTCTATTGAAAAACTCAAGCTTGGCAAGCTCATGCTCTTTGAGCGGTCTCCAATTCACTTAAGAACTAAGATTTTTGTGAAATTTCAATGATACACATTGAGTTGATTCTAAGTAACCAAAATATTCCTTCCAAGCTCACATTTTCTTTCGGAGAAAGTATCTGTTTTTCTCTCCATTTCCTTTACTTGTGCTAAAGCAGATGTCTTGAGCCAGTCCCAGAGGATTTTTGTTTACTCGATCATTTTCCGTGGGACCGGCGACTAGGTGACTGAATCCTTGCCAAACGGTAAATAAATCCATAAACAACTTTTGTTCATTGATAATTGGGTGTAACATATGCAAAGTTAAAGTTCACTTCGTAAAAACATTTGGTTTTATTTGAGGTCTTATCTTCTGGTCAGTACCTTCAGACATCTAGGTAAAAAAAAGATAATTCACATTTCGACATCCTAAGGTCCTGTCATTTGCCTCTTATTTATAATGTTGACAAATAAGTAAAGGAGACAGCCAAAGGTGAGTGAAACCAGGCTCCAGAATGTTCTTCCTCAGCGATTGTACCACCATGAACCAGCCCTTCCTGGTTGGTGACAGGCTCACTTGCTCACAGGTTGCCCAGGGTCACTTGGCAGGCCTGCCTTGGATTCCAACTCTACAGAGCTGTTGTCACTGAGTCCAGCAGCTTGTGGTTGGAAAAGACCCCCTGAGCCAGCAAAAGGCCAGTGACATTCCAGCTCAACTCCAATTTATGTCAGTGTGCCAGTGACGAAATTCACGTCTCTCCCTCAGCCCCGCCGGTTGTCTGTGTGACAGGGCAAATCCTCGCTGACAGCCAGTGCCAGCAGCCGCAGCAGGTGCGTCTTCTTGCCCTTTGTTGAAATGGCCTGCAGCTCTGGGAGATAGCTCGGGAATGCTGCTGACGCCATCCGGGGACTCAGCACCCTCACCTGCTTACGCTCCAACTCTGCCGGTCTGGAAGAGGAACTGTGTTTCCATATTGTGAGATGTTCTCATTGCACCAGATGCTGAGTTTTGTGCTGGCTTTGTGCAGAACCCAGAAATATCCATCGTCAAATTGAAAGCTGCGGTAGAAACAAAATCTGGTCAATGCTGTGTCGTCGGGACATCGGGAGGCCCCACAGAACACCAATCTCTTTCGTCTAAATTACGGCATCTTCTGATTGTTCCCAGATTTGTGCTGTGGTTAAGTCCGTGTGGGCAAGTCCTATCTCCTGGTCGCTTTTCATGTGCTGCACAGTACGTGACGTCGCAGCGTGGGATAGCAGAAAGACAGCGAGTCTGAAGATCTGGATTCCATTCCTGCTCTGATAGTTTTTATGAGTTTGGGTAAGTAGCTCCGTAGCTGTGGGGCTTGTTTTCCTGCAACTCTCTAGAACTGTGGTTTCCCACTGTTTTGGGGAGTTGAGCACGCAAGCTCGTGGAACCCTCCTAAGAATCTGGCCAACAGTTAAAGTCACTTACTCAGCTTCCAAAATCTGATTAGTTCAGACAGACACAGATCCCTGAAATTGTAACACAGCTACTTCATTTTATGGTTGGAGGAATTGAATTCCAGACAGCCCAGGTGACCCATTTAGGGTCACGTCACCAATTTCATGCTGTCCCTTGTCCTGCTCCACAGAATAGCCATAGATATGTATGTGTGTAACTCATAATTAGGGAGTAGTGTAGAAACATGAAAATGCTTTGTTATAAAAGCTTTATCGTGAACCAAGATTTAGAAAGAGTGAACATTTTGGCAAAATGAGATATTTTCTGGGGACTCTCCGGCAGGACCCCCGTGAATATAATTCTGTGAATGTAAAGTGAGGACACGGAGGCCATGGTCATCTCTTTGACGCTCTGGAATTTTCCCTGCATGTCCATCATGATGATGGGTCTCAGCTTGGAGAGGACCTGATCAGATGTCACCGAGGTCACTTAAACACATGCAGAATTGAGCAGCTGGTCTCCTCCGCCCCTATAGACGTTGCCCGTTAGAACTGTCAGCAATGATCGAAGGTTTCTGTATGTGCACTCCCCAATAGGGTGGCAAGCTGCCACATGTGGCTATTGAACTTTGAAATGTAGCAAGTGCAACTAAGGAACTGCATTGTAAGTTTTATTTCATTTTAACTAATTTAAATATAAAGTTGCACAGCCACATGTGGTTAGTGACTAAAATTGCACAGTGCTTAGAAAAACCCCTTGCCTGGGCTGCCCCAGGGGCTGTGGGGTCAGCTGGGGCAAGCCTGGGGCCATTAACTTTCAACTTGAGTCATGGTCCTCTGGACTGTGCAGACTTCAGTCTGAGGGTCTGCTCACCCATTTGGGCTCCAGTTTGTCACTCGGTCACCCTTCAGCACACGTTCGCACACACACACGATTCCGATGGTTGAATTCTGTGAGTGTTGAGGGGTGGCAGGCGGACAGCAAACCTTGTCATCCCTCTTATCATCTTTGACAGGCAGGGAATTTCCTCCGACATCTCTTTTCCCTCCATACCTTAAAGGGAGCCCCCTCCTCCTCTGCCCAGCTGAGGATCAGCACCTGGCCAAGCTCCCCGCCTCTCAGGAGTCAATTCCTTGCATCTTCCCCCTCAAAGGTGGCTGCTGCTGCCTCCACGCTCCCTCTCTTAGCTGCTCACATCAGGACCCAAAGATGATCTAGCTACTTTTCTCTGCCACTCTGCTTATCAGCTTTACACGGGTGGCTGAAGCCACAAGGGAATGAGTATTAGATTATATGATGTAGAGCTTCTCTTTCTCAAAGTATACTCCTGCGAAGCACTATTTTTGCCCGAACTGGATCCATTTTAGCTCCAGCTAAAACCAGACTTCCTCTGTCACCCCACTCGCCATTCATGACGAGAAAAGAGCTGCTCAGTTTCAATTTTTCTCTCTGGCAAAATTTTTTTCTTAGACTTGTTTGGCTGCTACTAGTTTTCAAACAGACAACTGAAGCAGCAATTAGCAAACGAACTAGTTTTATTTTTAAGCTTGAAATATCTCTAGTAACAGCCTTTAAAAAAACCTCAGCTCAATGGCGACTGTAGTTAATAATAATAATGAATCATATACTTGAAATTTGAAATCATATACTTGAAGATTCCAAATGTTCTTGCCACACATGCAAATGGTAACTATAAGAGGCGATGGATATGTTAGTTAGTTTGATGGTGGCCATCATTTCACAATGTGTATATGCATACATCAAAATGTCACCTTGTACACCTTAAATATACATAATTTTTATTTGTCAAAAATAAATAAATGGATCAATGAACAACAAAAACAGCAAAAACCTGAGCTCAGGTTTTCAACTTTTTGAAAGGAATTTTAAAGCGAGCTTGCAAGTTGAGACACTCAAACTCTGGGTTAACAGCAATTCCATTCTTCCAGCTGCTCAGACCAAAAGCCTTGATGTCAATCTTGACTCCTCATTCTCTCGCACGCACGGGCACCCTGTCTTCTCCATCTTAGCCAGATGTGCAGAATCGGACACTTGTCTCCACCTTCATTGCCACCGCCTTGGTCCAAGCCACCATGGCCTCTCACTGGGGTGATTGCCAGGCGCCCTTATATGCTCCCCAGCTTCCCTGCAGGACCTTACCTCTGCTTGGATGCTTTACCCAGCATCCTCGTTACCTCTCCTTCAGGATGTACTCAGTGCTCAGGTCAGCAGGGCCATCCTGTCTATTTTTATAGTTACAACATCTCCCCCATCCTGACACCCGATGCAGACACACAGTCTTTGCTTTCTGAGCATTCACTCTTTAAAGCACATTTTCCATAGTTGTTGGGTTTACTTTCAATCTCCCCCACTAACAGTGTAGGTTGACAGTGTCGGAAGACAATGGGGATTTGGGTCCCTTGTTCCCTGATGCATCCTCATTGCCCAGAGGAGTGCTTGGCACTTTCCAGGCACTCATGGATATTTAAACAACTTTGTGAGTGCATCTTCTCTAGGGCAGTACCCGCATTCTGTATTTTGGAGTAAAAATTGGCTTACTTTGAAATGATCATCCCTAATGTAGCTGCGTAACTCAACCCCTGGCTCAAGGTCCCTTCACCCACTCTGGAAAAGCCCTTCAACCTTTGAAGCAGGCCCTCAACCTCAGTATCGTAGGATCTTTTTTAAAAAAACAAACAGCCAGCTTTTTGAGATATAAGTGGTGTATGGTAAACTGTACATATTGCAAGTGTAGAATTTGATAAATTTTGACATGTATGCACCCATAACACTGTTACCACAGTCAAGACAATAAATATATCCAACCTCCCAAAACGTCCTCACCCTCTTTATAATCATCCCTCCTCCCCCGCCCCGTCCTCTCCACCCTGTCACTGAGGTGCTGTCTATAGATCAGCCTACATTTCCTAGAGTTTTATGTAAATGAAATCATACTGTGACAACTGAGGTCAGTTGCTACTAGCATCCAGAGGGGAGAGGCAGGCCCTGTGGCTGAGTGGTTAAGTTTGCAGTCTCTGCTTTGGCAGCCCAGGGTTTCACCAGCTTGGATCCTGGGCACAGACCTAGCACCACTCATCGATCCATGCTGAGGTGGCGTCCCACATAGCAGAACCAGAAGGACCTACAACTAGAATGTATGACTATGTACTGGGGGCTTTGGGGAGAGGAAGAAGAAGAAGAAAAAGACAAAGATTGGCAACAGATGTTAACTCAGGTTCCAATCTCTTTTTTTCCTGCTGTTTTTCCCTCCCCAAATCCCCCCAGTACATAGTTGTATATTTTAGTTGTGGGTCCTTCTAACAGTGGCATGTGGGATGCTGCCTCAACATGACCTGATGAACTGTGCCATGTCCATATCCAGGATCCCAACTGGCGAAACCCAGGTCCTCCGAAGAAGAGCGCTCAAATTTAACCACTCAGCCACGGGACCAGCCCCCCAGGTGCCGATCTTAAAAAACAAAACAAAACAGAAAGTAGAGGCCAGGGATGCTGACAAACATAGGACAGTGCACAGGACAGCCCTTCTACATCAGAGAATTATCTGGGCCCAAATGTCAACAATGCCAAGCTTGAAAAAACACAATGTGAATCCACATTTCCACTTGGTGCCACTTCTTTTTGTCTGAAAAGCTTCCATTAAAATTCCTTGTAACATGGCTCTGTTGGAGGTGAATTGTCTCAACAGTTTTACAATTTAAAATTTTTGTTTTAATTTTGATTTGGTACTTTCTTGGGTATAGAATTTTGGATTTTTTTCCCCAATACTTTAAAGATGTTGCTCCACTATTTTCTTGCTTGCATTGGTTCCCAAAAGAAATCTACTGTCATCCTTATCTTTGCTCCTATGTATGTATTATGTTTTTTTTCTTCAGCTGCTTTTCAGATGTTTTCTTTATCAGTGGCTGGTGATTTGAGTATGAAGTAACCTGGAGTGATATTTTGATGTTTCTTGTGCTCACAGTTAGATAAACATCTCAGATCAATGCGTTTATACTTTTCACCAAATTTGGAAAAATTCCATCTGTTATTTCTTTAAAATAGTTTTTCTGTTGTCCCCTTCTCTACTCTTCTTCAGGGACTCCCAATATACATATATTAGGCCATCTGAAGTTGTCCCACAGTTTGCTGATGATTTTATCATTTTTTTAAAGTTCTTTTTTGTATTTTATTTTGAATAGTTTCTCTCGCTGTTTTCAAAGTCACTATTTTTTCTTCTGCAAGGTCTCATCAGTTATTAATTACATCCCATGTATTTTTCAGCTAATAATTTGTAGTTTTCGTCTCTAGATGTTTGGTTCAGGTCTACTTAACTACTCGAACATCTCGAATATAGCGATACAGTTATCACTGATTTATTTCCTTGTCTGCTAATTCTAACACTGGATCACTTCTGGGTGGTTTTGATGGGTTGATTTTTCTCCTCCTCATAGTTATTTTCGTGTTTCTTTGCATGCTTGGTGAATTTTAGTTTGTTTTGTGCTTAGTATTTTTGTATATCCATAAATATTCTTGATCTTTGTTTTGAGATGCAGTTAAATTACTTGGAAAAAAGTTTGGATCTTGCTTTTAAGAATTTGGTTGGAACAGGGGCGGCCCCATGGCTGAGTGGTTAAGTCTGTGTGCTCCACTTCAGGGGCCTGGGGTTCGCTGGTTTGGATCCCAGGTGCAGACCACCATGCTGTGGTGGTGTCCCACATAGAAGACCTAGAATGACCTACAACTGGGATACACAACTACGTACTGGGGCTTTGGGGAGAAAAAAACAAAGAAAGAGGAAGATTGACAACAGATGCTAGCTCAGGGCCAATCTTCCTCACCAAAAAAAAAAAGTAAAAAAAAAAAGAATTTGGTTGGAACAGAGCAGCATTGAGTCTCAGGCTAATTGTTCCACACTACTGACAAAAGACAACTTTGAGTACCCTACCCAATGACCCATTAATTATGATGCTTTTCTGTCTTGCCATGGGGACAGGCACTATTTCTGGATCTTTTCTCTCTAATCCTCTTAGACAGTTCTTTCTCCAGCCACAGATGGTCTCCTCATGTGCATGTGCCATCAGTACCCTGCTGAATTCTTGAGGGGAACCCTCTGCAGATCTCAGGACTTCTCCCTCCATGCAGCTGTCTCCTCTCTGGTACTTTACTCTGCAAACTCCAGGCACCTTGGTCTCCTGTACTCTCTGCTCTGTTTATTCAGTGGAGCTCTGTTTACCCAGGACTCCCCTGGGCACCCCCTGGATTCTCTGTCCCTGTGCCATGGCCTGGGAACTCTCTCAAGGCAGTAGGCTGGGGTGACCACTGGGCTCACCTTTTTTATTTCCCATCTCTCAGGATTACTCTCCTTCGTTACCTGATGTCCGGTGCCTTGAAAACTGCTGCTTGATGAATTTCCTTTGGTTTTTATGATTGTTTCAGGCAGGAGGGTCAATCTGATCTGTTACTCCACCTTGATCAGAAGCAGAAGTTGCAAATGAACCTGTTTTTATTCCCTTCTAACAAACATGTGTGCATGTGGCTGTGATTTTATATCGCACACCTTCAATAGATATTTTCTGTAAGTACAATTGGAATTCATTTTATACTGGAAATGAACAGATAAATAACTCATGGATTTTGTTCGCTAGGTAAGTTGTACCTGCCAGGAACCGAACAAGTTAGAGAATTCCTGGCTTCACTTATCTGCCAGTCACTGAAGTGCCTTCAGGGACCTCTGGTCGTATCAACAGAGTAATATCTTCTTCTCAGTGAAGTTCCTCTTTGCTCCCATCAAGTATTCACTTGAAATTTGGTTAGGTTTACTCCTTCTAATTCCAAGTTTTGCTCCCCTGAGAATTTAGAACTGACTTCTCCTAAAGGCACCGTATCATATTTCCAGTTTTAAAAATCGAAGCCTAAAGTAATACACTTCTAAAAGTACACTCACCCTGATGAAGTCCTTAGGTACGGAAACAATTAGATATTTTATAGAGATATTCAGTAAGTAAACGGTGGAATTTCCACTGTCTCTGGTGCATGGGCACAGGGGCCATGAAAGCAAGAAGAGGATCAGGACAGCCCACATCGGCACAGAAATAGCCCATTCTCTGCTGGAACAGAGAGCAAGGCAAGCCCAGTGCATTTTAGGAAGCTGGAAATTCGTGCCAACAATTTTTTCCCAGCTTATTTTTGGCCTTTGTATTTAAGGAGTTTTAACATACAAAGGTGTTCAAAATTTAAATAGATAGTGTTCTTTTATTTCTTCCACTGTTTTTGTGCCATGACACTTGCCTTACTGAGAGGACATAAAGTTTTAACATATATTATTATTTTTATGGAGTTATTTTCTCTATATTATTATTTAATTCAAATGAAATTTATTAGGGATGTGAGATGAAAAACGAATGCTACTTTTCACAAAATGTCAAGAAAATTTCCCAGCACCATTACTTTAAAGATACCCATCTCCATTGATTTGTGATGTCACTTTTATAAAATATATACTTTTTATATATCCGAAGATCTGTTTACGGTTCTCAGCTCTGTTCTGTTTATTTTCCTGTCTTATGCGTCTATAATGCTACTGTGAATATAGACAAAGTTTTCTGTAGACCTTACCATTCCTACTGTGGGGACCTGGAATTGGCCACCCCAAGATAGGTCTCTTTGGCATCAGGATTATTTGAGGCTGATTGCTTTTGATAAACTGGGACAGGGAAGGAGGAATGGAACTTGCCCTTTGTTAGGACACATTTACATTTGTAAGGTAAATCTCTATCTGTAAAAGGTGCCTCCCTCTCTGTACCAGGAATAAGAAAGGAGATGACCTTCTCTCTAGAAACTCTTAATCAATACCAAAGGCAAATACTTAAATCTGCATTTTATGGTGCTTCTCTGGTAACCTCCTGTAACTGACTTCCCTCCCCCTCCCAACGTTGGTATTTCTTTAAGGATTAAGCATCTTTCCTTAGGCTAGGAACTGATTGCTGTGCTCACCTGTGACCACCCAGCTCCAAACGATAGACTTGCCTCCTGCTATGCCCACCAAGATAGCAAACCCACTACCTGCTGTGTCCATCAAGCGCTGTGCCGACAGGGCAATCTTGTAACTATTGTGGGAGGGACACTTCAATCACATGTGAAACACCCTGTTTGGGGGTATATAACCACTCTGTGCACCCCACTTCTTTGGTGCCCTTTCTTCCTTCGGGAAGAAAGGCCCCAGGCCATGGTTCCTCATTTAATTTTCTCTTGCTATTCTGTCTCATGTGAATTTAATTTGTTCTCCGGCCAGACGAACCCACATTTGGGAAGAGGAAATATCTTCCTCCCCTACACTATTCACTGGCTATTCTTACTATTCAACTATCTTCCAGGTAAACTTTATGTTAACTCTCTCAAGTTAAAAAATTTTTTTTAATTTTCTTTGTGATTAAATAGAACATCTCAATTCTTTGGGGGAAGAACTGCCATTTTTACAATACTTCAACCTTCCCAATCTCCCCATCCCGTAATATTTTCTCTCTCAATTTATGTCACTCAGTTATGTATAATTCCTATATGTATCTATGTATAATTCCTGTGCATTTTATATAAGATTTTCCCCAAGTTTACTTGTTTTTGTTGTTATTGATAGCAAGCCTGGGAACTTTTGGGCTTTATAACTGATTTTTCCTTGTTTGTAGGAAAGATATTGATGTCTGTACATTTCCCATCAGACTACTTTAATAGTTTCCTGTAATTTTCAGTTGGTTTTGTATAGTGTTTTCCTTAATCAAAAAGTCACTTGAAACTCTTAACATTCTCTTGATTATGGTTCTGTTTAATGAATGTCAGGAAGTTCCATGAAATGCCGAGTGGGAGAGGGGAGAACATAAACCCAAACTTCTAAAATATCCTCCCTAGGTGATGTATTTTGTTATAAAGTCCTAGAATTCCTTAGTATGAGTAGAACTTCAGGTGTAACAAAATTGTCTTTCTTTCTCAGAAAATGAAACAAAGTCTCTAAGATATAGCTGTTATAATGTTAGATATTGGGGGGAGAAAGAAACATTAGTGACCACATTATAAGGAGCAGTCATCAAAATTCTAATATATTCTTGTAATGTTACACTTTTATTACCTGTAATTTTCCCCATGAGTGAGCTAAGCATAGCCCCCTTTTCTCTCAAAATGATGCCCCTTATTGCAGAACAGGGGCAGAAAGCTATTGTTCTAAGCTGTTTTCTGAGCACGCAGCATGCAGCGGGACATGCTGTTGCACTGGCCGTCTCTCAGGGGGCGTCTGTAACGGCCAGTACACATTATGACCCTCCAAATGAAGCTCATTGCTCTAGAGACACGTTCGCCTGGGGGCTTGTGGCACAGGGGGTGGCTGGAACTCAGAGGAGCTCCACAGGAATAGACGCTGGTGGAAACTTCTAACCCTAAAACCATCAACAACTCTTTAAAGAGCTCTGCAAGCACAAACTGTTTATTTGCTCTGGAAGATGGGCCATTATCCAAATCCCCTGGAGGGAGCCGGCTTTGCAAAGCGGCTGATGTGAGCCCAGAGATCAGAGACAGATAACATAGACCTTTCTCACCATTCCCCACCAGCCTGGAATCATCCTGCCTCTCCTCACCCTTGTTTTGCTCTTATGGTGGCTGGAAAGCCCCTTGAGTGTAATTTCCTGGGGAGGGAGAAGTGAGCTTCACCCCTAGAGGCAGACGCAGCCAAGTGCCCCAGATGGCTGAGGACAACTCATTTTAGCAACATAACCTCCAAAGTTCACATAAAAGAGGATAGGGACTGAATCTCTAGCTTCACAGAAAACATTCATTAACTTATTCAGCAAATGCAGCACGAGCTTGTTATGTGCTCAAAACTTTGAGTCAAAGAGGACAGAGACCTGGTTGCAGTCAACAGGAGAATCATTATCTAAGTGTGGGCAGGAAGTAGGGGGAGATGTCCACTTCTAGAATCTTTATTATTTGTGCCTGTAAGTGTCAAGCACCAATCTAGATATGAAACATGTCGAATCGTTTGAAGAGCCTGCGTTATAATGAGTACAGTGGCCCTTGTATGTATCATGTGTGGACATTATAAAGGGGTAAAAAATAATGGGATATATCAGAACACTAGGGCTGGAAAGCTGTTCTTATCACCTACATGATCTCGAACAGTGTGAATGTCTTTCTTGTCATCTGTAAAACAGAAATAGCTGTATCTATGTTACAATGCTATTGAGACATTTATTGATAAAAAGTATGTGTAATATTTTTGTAAACAGAAAGTCCTCTGCAAACATGGGTTTGAGTGGCAGGTTCTGGTGGAAATAGTTTAGTTCAAATTCACCAACATTTGCCATCACAGTGGTAATATCGCAGTGAAGATCACGGAAATGCATAACGAGCATTTAGCATTCTAAGTATTTGTGATGATTTACTTTTCTAACCAAAGAGTAAGATTTTGATTAAATATATGTTTATCTTCCTAGTCTACAGATCACATATTTGTAACCTCTATTCTGCCAGGCCAAATAAAAATTCCCCAAAGAGAGCACAGATTAGTAGATAAACCAGTGGTTTGAGGGTTTCAGGGGAAAACAGTGATTATTTTGATGGTTGGTGGAACTCTGTAATGGAACATACAAACCATATGCCTGTGTGCTAAGAGGCTCCAAGGTGGGTTGTCAGGCAGGATGACTCTGGAAGTCTTCCTGGGCGAGGTGGCTTCTGGCATAGCTGAAAGGGGACAGAGCCAGGAGGAGCCCTATGACACAGACTCACCAGGAGCCTTTCTCCTTTCCTTTTTGGGTTGTGGAGCAAGCCCTTGGCATTCCAAGTGGTGTCAGTGTCCTGGTGATGGATTGATTCCATAGGCAGTAGCCACCCAGGGTCCCCTCAGAGGGATGTACGCTGGTACACAGCAATCTGTGCCGTCACTGGCTTCAACTACTGAGCAGGAAAAAAAATATATTTCCTAATGAAAACAAAGACCCCAAAATGTGATTTTCAGTCACGACCAGTATTCAGCCCTTCCTACTTACAAACTTTAAAACTTTAGTAACTTGTTTCGTGGATTATAAGAGACCCGGCCTCAAGGGATCAAGGACAAGGATTGGTTCCTCATGTGGGTCCCTTAGACTGGGTTATTCTCTAGCCACAGTCTCTAAATGGTTTTGATGAATAAGTCAATATTCCACATTAGCAGAGAGGGGCATCTAACATGTGGGCAATGATCTCATATTTGTGCACTAATCAAGTATTTATTGAACGCCCACGCCTTCCATATGCTCATCTCTCATGACACCAGGGACTCTCCAAGAGCAAGGATGATGTCATTCATCTGTGTGTGCTCAGGCCCTGCATGCTGCAGAATAGGGTAGGTTTCCATAACGATATGAATGAACAACTGAGTGAATGAACCCCTAGCCTGAGAAGAATACTGAAGAAATACACGCACGTTCTCTGTCCATTGTGAGCTGGTAGAGACAGCACATTGCTTGTTATGACACTTTGCAAACTTGGGCGGACGGGCAAGCAGGACACAGCTCCCCGCCACCTCACTTTCTGGAGTGTGCTGGAGTGAGAAAAATCACACTTGGCAGGGAGATTGCCCTCTGGTCGGAGTAGGACTCCGAAGCCACCCTCTCCCTGAGGGAGACTGAGTCGTTGACTCCACCTTGTGGTGTGTGCTGAGGCCTCGTGAACCTGACAGGAGCAGGATGAGGACAGCTGCCCAGCCAGCAGCACAGCATGAGACCCCTCCGGTGTGTATGTACATCGTGAAGAGGAAGACCTCCCCAAGGAGAGGCTGGGGGCTGAGGAAGACCTGAGCAGAGTTTGTGATTTTTAAAAGCTGGGATTCAAACCTCCCAGGTGCTGTGGGCTCTGCTCTCTTGACCCCCTCACCCTCCCCTCCCTACCCCATACAGCAGCATCCTTAGAGAGACAGCCTTTCCACTTTCTGAAACAGGATGATAGAGCATCCTGGGAAAATGCTGTCTGAATGTCCCCCGGATAGTCCAGCTGTGGAATGGGCAGCTGTGAGGTTGGCTCGCCTATCCTTGTTTTCCCAGTGAGTGACCCGAGGTTCAGAGGAAAGGACCGAGGGAGATCCCTACCCCAGATTTCCTGCCTCCCAGCCAGCCCTCTCATCTCTACTACCTCAACGCCTCCTCTTACCCTCCATTTACACGGGGCTCTGCCATTTAGTGGATGTGTTCATCTGTGATCTAGAACCTGGCTGGCCGTCCAGTGAAGACGTAAGCAGGAGTGCCCTTGTCCATGACACAGGTGAGAAGACGGGACAGGTGAGGTCACCCAGGGAGTAAACAGCGGAGTGAGACTAGCTCAAGGCCAGCGCTCTTTGCTCTCCACCAAAGAGGCTAAACTTTCAGAATCCCTCAGTTCTTTCTCTGCTATGTCCTTGCAAAATGTGTGCACTCACGATTCCAGCATTTGGTTTGAGGAATGCTACAACACATAACTGGTACAACTTGGTCTGTTTAGGAGCCGTGCATGGCACCTTATTTCCGTCTCCTTCATGGTTTGCACATCCTGGCTACAGGGATTGGAAAAAAGAAAAAGGAGACATCTGCAGTTTTATCCGAGGCATTTCTAGAGGAGGAAAAACACTTCCCCCATCTCTGTGGGCATGACAAGACGCGGACTTGAGACGCCACAACACCATATCTGAAATGGGCGTCCCAAAGAAAACACTGATTGTTCTTTTTATAAACCAGACTCTGGAGATGGCGTGTATTTTCTTTCTTTAGGCTGTGTTGGACTGTTCATTCAGTATGGGTATGTGGGACTTCGTTAAGGGAGAAGTCAGTTCCAAATGCGTGGAACTGAATTAGCTGAAACCAAATGGTGCAGGGAAAAGAAAAATAAGTGGGGGTCGGGGGAGACAAAATTGTATTGAAGAGGTCCCAGAGAGATGTATAAGACAAAGAAATGATGAGGACAAAGGCATAACTTTCATGAGAAGTGGAACTGTCATCCAGCAGTAGAGTGTGGTCTCTGACCCTCTGACCCCAAAGGGAAGAGGACTCCGTGTGTCATTTCATAAACATCCTGCGATCAGAGAGGGCTGCCCAAACCTGCGTCATTTACCAAGACTGGATTAGCCTAAAGTGAAGCAACTGAATCACTCTTGCTTTTGGCTGGAATTGAGAAAACTCAGGAAGCACACAACCCTATAAAAATTTATTTTTTTAACGAGCAAAAGTCACCAAATCTCCTTCAACAAGGAGTCCAGAACAAATCAGAATGGATGTTTGCTAGAACTGGGAACACACAGGATGATCAGTCAAGGCTTTCATATACACACACACAAACAT
The DNA here is from genome assembly GCF_021613505.1 of Equus quagga. Lineage (NCBI taxonomy): Eukaryota > Metazoa > Chordata > Mammalia > Perissodactyla > Equidae > Equus > Equus quagga. The sequence continues at coordinate 8,006,463 of NC_060274.1, read as the reverse complement.
ACATCCACACATATGCATGCACATACATCTGTACACATGTGTACATATGTACACACACACATGTATCCACACTGATACGGCCTGGATCCTGTCCCTCCCAAATTTATATGTTGATGTCCTAACCCTTGGTGCTCAGAATGTCTGCATTTGGAGACAGGGCCTTTAAAGAGGTGATAAAGTTCAAATGAGGCTGTTAGAATGGGTCCCAATCCATTATGACTAGTGTCCTTATAAGAAGAGGATATCTGGACACATAGACACCAGGGATGCCCGCATGCGCAGAGGCAAGACCATGTGGGGACACGGCGAGAAGTTGGCCATCTGCAAGTCCAGGATGAAACCAACCCTGCCCACACCTTGATCTTGGACTTCTGACCTCCAGAACTCTGAGGAGATAAGTCTCTCATTTAAGCCTCCCAGTCTGTGATATTCTATTATGGCGGCCCTAGCAGAGAAATACATACACAGTGCCTTATATTAAGTGCACGATAACGTTTACATACATTGCCCATGTTTATTTTTACTGTAATCTTTTTCTTGTTCTCCTGATGCTTGCCTCCTCCTTCTCTCTTTTGCTCCTGCCTCCCGCCGAGGTCACTTCTGTACAACTTACCACGTAGGAGTCCATATTTCTCTGTAGTGGTGTAGTGGTTGAGTTCGTGCTTTACCAGTTGGGATCCTGGGCGCAGACCTGCACACCGCTCATCAAGCCATGCGGTGGTGGCATCCCACATGAAAAACAGAGGAATATTTTGTTCTTCCTCAGTTAGCTCAGTGACAGTCTTCTTCAATCAAGAAAATGAAAAAGAGGAAGATTGGCAACAGATGTTAGCTCAGGGCCAATCTTCCTCAACAACAAAAATGTAACAAATAAATAAATATATAAAAGCCAAGATCTGAGTACTAGACACTCTCACTGCTGTTGGGGAGTGGCTGCTCCCTGTCAACAGAGTTAGAGATTACATATACATACACACGCATATGTATGCATGTATAGCCATACACCACAAGGGCACACGTGTGCATATTTATGCACACACATACACTTGTATACATATTCACACACATGCAGATACATGTACGTTTGCATCTATACATACACACGTTTGAATCTGTACTTATTATGTATATTGACCACCATGAATTCACACTGATACCTTCACTTCCAATTTAACACTGCAGGGTTTATTCCAGTTTTCGAGTTGTCCTTCTCTGTACCTCCCCTCTCTGAGAGTGGAGAACCTGCCTCCATCATCTTTAATATATCTACTTCCATGCATGTAAAAAATCCCCCATCGTGCCTCTATCCCCTCTCCTACAGCCTCACTCTACATTACACTCCCTTTTCCCCTCCTTTTGTGCTCCGTCCCCACCCCCACTGTGGCTCCAGCACCCATGCTGCGCTGTCCCGCAGGCAGAGTTCCTCCCAGCCTTCCTGGGCTTCTCATCCCAGCCTGGGATGCCCCCATGTGAGCCCCTCCTCACCCGGCTGGGGCTCTGAGACCCCAGGCCAGGCTTGCCCCAGCCCCTGAAGGATGCCTTCTCTTTTCTGGGCTTCCTTTCCACACCAGGCAGCCCCTCCAAACAGACACCCTCCTCACCCCCTCAGACCCTGACACTCTCATTGGGCCACCCCTTACATTTTCACCCTCCTCACTCTGCTCAGGGTCCTGTGATGAGAAAATTGCTGTTCTGAGGCACTGCCTGGGCATTTCACAGTATGACAAGCCTGCCCCCACCCAGAGTCTGGACATTTAATAAGGACCTTCACTTAGGATCCCCACCATAAGTTCCCACTTCCCTTTTCCTGGGGCACCTTTTAAAATAACCACTTACGAGGTAAGCTCATGAAAAGTTAGTGACCTCCGTCCCATCTACCTCATAAGTAATAGGTGCTTGCCACCTTGCCCTCTGTTTTCTGCTCGCTCATGACCTGGGACCAGGACTGCCCTTCCTCCAGCTCATTGCCGGTGGGGGCGTGGGTGGCCTCCCACCCTGTTTCTGGGATGTGTAAGTAACAAATTTCATGACTTTACTTCCTTTGTGTGAGTATATTGAAACTGCACCGTCACTCAAAACGACCCGGGGGTTTCCACTTCCCCAGAGTGGGAGCTGGGATGCTGAGGGAGCTGCCTGCCCACCCCATGGAGGGTGTGGGGGCTTGTGCCTCCTCATTCTGCAGGTCAGAATCTGCATATTCTTAACTTAATACACCAGTTACGGATCCCCCAACACAGGTCCCTGGTACGTGGACTCCTTCCACGCTCTGTTCAGAATCTGACTTGTCCCACAAGGATGCTCTCCTCACTCTGAGCAAACCTCAACACCAATGGCTGCCTCCCGGCTCAGCCCTACAAGTGGCTTTAGGGTGAGTTGTTCCAGAAAGGAAGAGAAAGGCAAGTGAAGGAGAGTCACATCTTACCACTCTCACTCTGCAAGACCTCAGGAAATCATTCCAAGTCACTTCGTTGACGTGGGCATCCCCCTTCCCAATGGCACGTGCATTCCACGGTGTGGATATGTCATAACAGTTATCCGTGTGCTCCTTGATGGCATTCCCTGTGTTTCTGGTGTTTTGCCACCACAAAGATGCAATCAACATCCTCATATGTGCCTTATGTTCTGGAATATACTTTTATTCCTGTGGAACAGATTCCCAGGGGTGGGATTGCTGGGTCAAAGGTAAAGATTTCAATAACATCTGACAATTCTGTGCCAATATCTGAGAAACTGAGTGTTTCTTCAATGGTGAAACTGAGGCATTGAGAGGTATCTGATTTCCTTGGTGGCCATTGAGCCTTGATGGATTTGGCAGGGCTCAGGGAATGCAGATGCCTAAGCCTAGAGATGATGGAGTCTTCTCCAGCAGCCTCGCCAGTGAGGGACGCTCCCCGCTAATCCCTGTTGTTCCCCATCGGGGAGCAGAGTGCATCCCCGCCCCCCGCAACTTTCAGAGTTCCCCAGCTCCTCCCTCTGCACCCAGGTCCAAGTTCTGCAGACTGTGATTTGAATGCCGACTATATGCCGGGCACAGAGCCAGGCACCGGGGTACAGCCTGACGGCGGTCACCACCTACATGGGAGCTCGACCAGCAACCCAATCCTTATCACCGTGTGTACCAAGGGCCGTGGGGACACAGGACAGGGGCAGCTCAGACACAGAGGGGGGCAGGGAGGACAGCAAGGGCTTCCCAGAAGAGTGACATATGCCCCTGGTCTTGAAGGTCAAGTAGGCACCAGCTGGACAAAGGAGAGAGGCAGGCGTGCCTCTCAGAGGGAAGAGGTAAGGGGCAGGGTAGCCCATGCAGAAGACTCAGCGTGCACACCCTCCACTGGGCTTCCAGGGCCTCCGCCTCCTTCCCTGTCTCACTCCACCTCAGTGACCCCCAAATGCATCGGGCTTCATCCAGCCTCCTGTGTTTACTCCTGCACTGCCCCCTTCTTTCTCCCAACGAAAAGCCACTTTCCAAAGACTCGGCTCCCACCTCGTGTGTGAAGCCTTCCCCGGCTGCTGTAGGTCACACTTATCTCCCGCCCGGAGCACAGAAAGCCCAGCGCCTGGCACTCTGTGTTTATCAAATCTCTGTAGCGCTTATCGTCAGAAATGCTCCTCTGGGCATCGGATCCCATGCCGGGAAGGCGGTTTTAGATTTCTGCTCCCCTACTAGACTGCAGGTCATCGGAGAGGCCAGCCTTGCTGCGCACAGATGGGGCTTGGCTGGGTGGGTGCTGAGAGAGGAGCAGCTTTGTGTAGCTGTCTTTAGCTGTTATAGAGACCTCATTGCCTGAAAATGCTTCACAGTATTCTAAGGCTTTGTGGAGAATGTGGATGCACAAGCGAAATCCTCCTTTTGCTTTTGTTATTTGCAAGGCAATCCGATGTCCGGCTTTCCCATCCAAAAGGGGGGAGTGGGAGCAATATCACACCCATGGAAAGAGAAGAGGAAACTTTCTTCATGTTTTCTTTTCCCACCATGGCACAAAGTGACTAAGCGTGGGTGAGCTGAGTCCCCCCTAACTCTTGAGAGCTCGTGAAGATTTACTGTAAGTTTTTGGCTCGGGGAGCGTTCAGGTGGGTCTGGAGAATGTTACAAACAGGCCCTGTCAAATCAGCACAGCTCGGAAGTAGTCAATGGAGGAGGAAGGGGTCTTGAGTAACCTCCTTGCTGAGCACCCCCAGGTTCCAGAGCCTTCTGTGTGGCGTGGGCAGCAGCTGAGCTTCCAGCACCTCACAGTTGTCTGACCCACCACCGACCACCACCCTGCCAGTGACAGACGAGGACAGCTGAAACCCACTCATGCTGCTGAGACAGCATCCCTCCAGCATTTTTGAGGTCTTTCCTCTGAAAGAGTTACTAAATTTGTCTTTAAAGATAACTTCTAATGGCCATTTTCTTCGGTCAGTATTTTACAATCAAGACAAAAGTTGCACTTATCTCAAATGGAAATAACTAAAATAAAAGCCATGTTTGGTGGTGGAAGTCATAGGACACAAAGGAATACGATGTTTACGTTAAGACGTATGTGCGCCTGGGCCATTGTGGTGTGAAATCCATGTGCAGCTCTGCTCGAAAGGATAGAGGAGCTTCCTGAAATGATTAGACATCAAAGTTCTGTCCTTTGCAGAGGGCAGACCATTGGCAGCTGCAGAATGTGTGGGGTGACTTCAAGCCCCCAGCCAAGGACCTGCCTTAGAAATGGCTAGCTGAGGGTTTTGATCAATTCAGGGCCCAGGCGATTTCTGGGAAACTGCTATAGCTGGTCATCAATCTCTAAGAGCACTCTTTATCTGAGAGGTAAGTCCCACCGGGCTAAGTTCTGAAAGCACCCAGTAGGGGTTAAGTTGGTGCATTAAAATGGGCAGAGGGGCCAGCCCAGCAGTTAAGTTCTCACGTTCCGCTTCAGTGGCACAGGGTTTGCCGGTTCAGATCCCGGGTGCGGACATGGCACCACTTATCAAGCTGTACTGTGGCAGGTGTCCCACATATAAAGTAGAGGAAGATGGGCACAGATGTTAGCTCAGGGCTACTCTTCATCAAGAAAAAAAAAAGTGGGCAGAGTTTCTCCCAGGATTTGTGAAGGGAGGGCAGTATGGCCAATGTCACCAACTCTGGCAGGAAGAGAAAACAAAGGTGGCTGGATCTGGTCCCTTCTCTTCCCCAAACCAGCTTTGTGACCTTGGGCAAGTCACTCAGCCTCCGAGAATTCTTCCAGTTCTAAATGTTCTGACGTATTAACTTTTTGGAAGTGGTTACAGAATATTAAGTAGAGAAAGGCATTGCTGTGAGACAAAGAGAAACACATATTCCAGACAGCCTATGCTGTCTGACAGGAGTTGGTCTCACTTCTCGGCATTCATGACATCAGGCTGTAATCACTTAGTTTACAGTGGCTGGAACGGGGTGGAGCAGTTCAGGAAAGCTTTGTGAAACAGGCAAGTCTTTGCTTGAGTTTAGAGGGAAGGGAGGAGCCTGGCCCGGAAGGGGAGGGATGTTCCAGGTGGAGATTAAGCTTATCTGGAGGAGCAGTGGCTGGAATGAAGAGTGGGTGCTAGGGTTTGGGTGACAAGAGAAAGACTGAGAGAGCCTCATGTTAAAAATGCTCTCATTCATTTGCTAAAATAGATAACACACAGACTTGTTAGAAACAAGAGCTGTGGTCCATCAGTTCCAGTTGGTTGTACTTCACGGACCAGGAAAATAAATTTTAAAACTACAATGACCAACGTGGGGTTGCCAGCAAGATACTCAAAAGCGAAAAACAAACCACAGCAACAGCAATAAGAAAATCATCTTCTATTACCCTGACTTTAAAAAAGGGATATGTGTTTACCAGAAATTGAAGGAATCATCACAGAATTTAGAAACAGAATAAATGTAACTTTATAAAAATTGAATGACATTGTTCTCACATCCTTTGCCCATTTTGAAACAAGTCAGCAAAAGCTGTCACTGACCAGGACTATGATCTAACTAACCCATTTTACAGACAGAGAAACTGAGCACCAGGAGATAGAATCATGATGCACCCTAACTTTCATGGGTTCTTCAATTTGCAAAGCACTTTAGCAAGACGTCTGACAACAAAAGGATGTGTCTTGCTTTTATTTGCTGGGGATCTTTGTAGAGGGATGTGGTAACAAGAAGTCTTCGTTTTATACTTTCTTCTCAGCTTTAGAGTTGGAATTGTAGAATTATGGGAATATGAAGGCTAAACGGATCTTGTCTATGTCCCCATTGAACAGATGAGCCAATGGAAGCCATGGACGTCCACTCCTGATTGATTCTGCTTGTGCCTGGAGCTGGACACATAAGCCTGTAATAAAATTCTGAACCATGTTCTGACCCCCAGATTCTAAAGGAAACTCCCCCAAACATCAATGTGCTATGCTCTCTTTCTCACGGGGTTGGCTGAGGATTAAGGTGAGCAGCGTGAGGGAGCCCGGACTCCCTCCTGCTCGCCTGCTCTGTGCTCTGGGGACAGGAGGGAGGCACAGGACAGAGAGGGCAGGCAGGGTGGACCTGTGCCAGCTTATGGGCTGGCCAGACAACACAGTGGGTCTGTTCAGCTTTCACTAGAATTGAACGCAGAAGGATCATTCTAGAGCTCCCCTGAAGCCAGGCCATTGTTACTCATACCTCGTCATGCTAAATCAAGCCCTGCCTTTCAAATAGGAACGCTTTAAAAATAGCAGTCATGTCTTGTGCCTGGAAAGGCCCTTCTGCTCTGCCGAACGCCATCACGTTCGCTTCTTATTTGACCCCCACAGGAACCAGGGAAGTTGATGGAGCACAGAAGCTATCCAGGAGAGACCAACTTGCTTCTGGCAGGAGTTCAGCGAATGTTTGAATGCTCGAATGGAGGAAGAAAGGATGGGAGGGAGGGAGGGACGAGGCAAGGGTGTGAGTGGTGTTTAGATTTTAGAAGAGGACACAGGCTCAGGGAGAAAGTGATTTACTCAACATGACACAACTTATTGGGGTGTTGAGGGGGGACTGTGGACTCCCAGTCCAGTGCTCTTCCTCCTCAAGACCCCTCCAGTGCCTCTCAGCTCTTTGCTGACAGGTGCACTTGCATTGCTCTTGTAAAAATGAATTAGCCCACGGGGCTCCAGCTCTTGAATGGTGACTATAAAGGGTGTAATATTAGCCTCTGTAAGGGGCACAGAGGGCCAGTAACCTCCAGGAAATGTCTGTTAGAGGGCAGCAGGGCAGCTGTGTGACGTGATCAAAGGATTTCTGGGTTGTGTCCACTCTGTAATAGGTTTATGGTGTGTCTTGCCAATCGCTGGTCCTCTCAGGGCCACGGTTTTCTCAGGGCTATCACCAGGATCTTGGTGACCACCATATTCTCTCCTGTCTCAACCCTCTGCCTCTAAAGCCTGTCCTGGGTGCCTTCCAGAGGTTTTCCATCTTGCTGATGCCTAGGACTCCCTCACTCTGCCCAGCATCAGCCACAGGAGGATCTTGGGGGTTGCAGGGGAGAGGGGAGGAGAAGGCTGCAGGAGCCCTGGGGACATATTACTGTTCTGCACTTCTGTTCCCTGGTGGCCTTGTTGGCACAGAAGAAGAGATTCTGCAGCCCACAATCAGTGTTGGTGGTCCCAGCAGTGAGTGTTCAATCAGTGTTTTGACCTGTTGGGTTTTTTGTTTTTTGAGGTATGCTTTTCTGATGAGGAAGATTGGCCCTGAGCTAACATCTGTTGCCAATCTTCCTCTTTTGTTTTTTTCTCCCCAAAGCCCCAGTGCATAGTTGTATATCCTAGTTGTAGGTCATTCTAGTTCATGGGAGGCCACCACAGCGTGGCTGTGGGTGTGGAGGTCCATGCCCAGGATCCAAACCTGGGAACCCTGGGTCACCAAAGTGGAGCATGCAAACTTAACCACTTTGGGTCTCTGGGGAGGAAAAAAAAAGGAAGGTGGGCAACAGATGTTAGCTCAGGACAATATTCCTCACCAAAAAAAAAAAAAAAAAAGAGTCATAAATATATTCAAGGAATTCAAGGCAAAAATTCTTTTTTTTTAAATTTTTCTTTAAAAGATTTTATTTTTCCTTTTTCTCCCAAAACCCCCTGGTACATAGTTGTGTATTTTTAGTTGTGGGTGCCTCTAGTTGTGGCATGTGGGATGCCACCTCAGCATGGCCCAATGAGCAGTGCCATGTCTGCGCCCAGGATCCGAACCGGTGAAACCCTGGGCCGCCGAAGCAGAGCGCGAGAACTTAACCACTTGGCCACGGGGCTGGCCGCCAAGGCAAAAATTTTTATAATAAAAGGACAGCTAGAGTATTTCAGTAGAGCAACAGAAACCATAAAAAACAACCAAAGGGCAATTTTGGAATTAAAAAGTGAAATATCCAAAATGAAAAATTGGATAGGTTTAATAGCAGATTACATACGACAAAATAAATGATCAGTGAACTTGCAGATTGATTAATGAAAATGATCAATTCTGAAAAACAGAAACCGATTGAAAAGATATTGGCTCGTGAGACGAGAACAAGTAATTTAAAAATGTGTAACTGGAGTCCCAGAAGGAGGAAAAAGAGAAAAAAGAGAAAAAGGGGCAAAAAATATTATTTGAAAGAATAATAATTTAAATTTCCCCAAATTTGATGAAAAACCATAACCTTCTCAATCCAGATAGTTCAATAAACCTAAGCAGGATACATACAAAGAAACCCACATGTTGGCATGTCATGGTCAAACTGCTGAAAATCAAAGACAAAGAGAAAATCTTGGAAACAGCAAAACAAAAAGAAAAAAAAGCATGATAATGTAGGGATGGAGTAATATGAATAACGGTTAACTTCCCAACAGAAACAATGGAGATGAGAATACAATGGAACAACATCTCTAAAATACAGAAAGGAAATATCTGCCAATCCGGAATTCTTATTTACTTACTTAAGATTTTTAAATTGAGGTGACTCAGAATTCTATACTCAGCAAACATACCCTTCAAATACAAAGGTGAAGACCTCTTCAGATATCTGAAAACTGAATCTGTTACCAACAGATCCACATTATTAGAAATAAAAGAAGTTCTTGAGGCTGAAGAGAATTGACTCCAAAAGAAAATTTAGATAAGAAAGAAAGAAAGAGAGAAGAGGGAGGGAGGGAGGGAGGAAGGAAGGAAGGAAAGAAAGAAAGAAAGAAAGAAAAAGAAAGGGAACGAAAGAGAGAGAGAAAGAGCAAGAAAGAAAGGAAGAGAAAGAAAGAGAGAAAGAGACAGAGAGAGAAAGAGAGAGAGAGAGAAGGAAAGAAAGAAAGAAAAAAAAAAAGAGTGAGCACCAGGAATAGTAAATATGTAGGCAAATACAAAAGATTACATAGTTTTTTTATTCTCTTAATTTCTTTAAAAGACATAACACTTTAACTCTGTATTGGGGGTTTATAAAGTAAGTCAAGTAATATACATGACAACAATAGAACTAAGGATGGTGATAAATGGAAATATATTGTTACAAGGTTATTATATTTTCTGAGAAGTGATATAATGTTAACTCTGAGTAGACTGTGATAAACTAAGGATTCATATTTAATCCCTATGAGAAGACCTAGAAGAATAATGAAAATAGATTAGCTGAAGAGCCAGTGAAGAAGTGATGAACACTGAGTTGCTGCTCCTAGATGCCTTCAAGGCAAGACTCATTGCCCCAGCTGCTGGGAATGCTGCTGGCAGACAGCCTTCCACCGTCAGACCCTTCCGGGGTCATGTTAGCTGCAGAGAGCTGTCTTGCTCATCCCTTCCTTGAGCAGTGCACGTGAAATGACTGATCGATTGAAAAGTATAAAGGTCTGGCCATTTTGGCCCAACTCAGGACCACACTAAGGATCAGTGTAGTTCCAGGGGTCTCAGTGGGGTCTTCCGGCGCTCTTATTGGACCTAAAGCGCAGCTCAGTTTCTCTCTTTGTCCCATTCTGCTGCTTTCTCTCCCTTCCTCAGGCATGGCTCTCCAGGGCACTCCCGAACAAACACTGTACTTGCTGAATCCCCATCTCAGAGACTTTTCCAAGGCACCCAGTCTGCAAGAGTTAGGAGCAGGAATGTGCTGAGACAGCAGGTGAAACAATGGAGTTTGGGGGCTGGCACACCCACTTGTCCCGCTGGTGATGAGGACCCCATCATCAGTAGTAGGTGGAGACAGCTCCCGGTGCAAGACAGTAGTCTAACGGGTTAAATTTTCTGCAGTGGTGCACTGGGATGTTTAACAGGAGAAGAGACGTGATGCAACATAGCTGATGTGATAGATGAGCTGTTTAAGAGAGAAATACAGCCTAAGAACGATTAACAAGCAGGTGAAGGCCCCCTTAGTAGCACACAAAGACGCTCTCATTTCCTGCAGCAGGAAGGAAGACGAAGCTGAGGATGGGGCCCAGACTTAATTGTCAGAGGAGCCGAGCCCCAAAGAGGGTCAGATGCCAACCAAGGCAGGTCTGTAATGCCCGAGTCAGGGCCCTTATAGGAAAGAATATGACCAGGACTCACAGAATGAGGACAACAGGGTCATTGTTCCTCCAAATATGTTTTTCTAATTTGTTTGAGATAAAATTCACCATCGTAATGACTTTAAAGTCTGCAGCTTTTAGTATATTTAGTATAGTATGTTTTTAGTATATTCCAAATGTTGTGCAACCATCACCACTGCCTAATTCTGGAACATTGCCAACATCCTCAAAAGAAACCACATACCTCCCAGTTCCCTCTTCTTCTCATGCCCCGGAAACCACCGACTCTACTTTCCATCTCTATAAATCTGCCTATTCCGGATATTGCACGTGAATGGAATCTCACAAAATGTAGTGTTTTGTGCTTGGCTTCTGACACGTAGCATAATGTTTTATAGGTCTATGCATGTTGTAGCACGTGTCAGTCACTAAGATTTACACCTATGGTTCCTTCTAACAATTTTACAGTTTTAGCTCTAATATTTAGGTGTCTGATTCATTTTAGGTTAATTTTTTTGTATATGGTATGAAGTAAAAATCCAAATTTATTCTTTTGCATGTGGATATTCAGTTGTTCCAGAACCATTTGGTGAAAGACTGTTCCTTTCTCCATTGAATGGTCTTGGCACCTTGAGAAAATTCAATTGACCATAGATGTATGGGCTAACTTCTGGACTTTCGATTCTATTCCACTGGTTTATACATTTATTTCTACGCCAGTACCATGCTGCTTTGAAAACTGTAACTTTGTAGTATGTTTTGAAACTAGGAAGTTTGAGTCCTCCTACATTGTTTGTTTTTTTCCAGATCCTTTTGGCTATCTGGGGTCTCTTGCATTTCCATATGAATTTCATGATCATCTTGTCCATTTCTGCAAAGACAACATTGGAATTTTGAAAAGGATTGAATGGAATCTGTGGATCAATTTGGGGAATATTGCCATCTTAACAATATCCAGTCTTCTAATCCGTGAAAAGAGAAGACTTTCCACTTATTTAGGTCTCCTTTAATATCTTTGCATAATATTTTGCAGTCTTGAATGCACAAGTCTTGCCCTTCCTTGATTAAATTTCTTCCTAAGTATTTCATTTGTTTTGCTGCTGATGTAAATGGAATTGTTTTTCTAACTTCATTTTTGGATTGTTCATTGTTAGTGTACAGAAATACCATTGACAATTGCATATTGATCTTGTAGCCTACAACTTTTCTGAGCTCGTTTATTAGCTCTTATTTATTTTTTTATTTACATCTGCTTGTAATTGTTTTTGACAAATGCTCCCAGATAGTGGTTTTAGCTCTGGGGGAATTCCAAGTCAGGCAACACAGGGGCAAGCCTTTTGAGTTGGTCTTCCAGGGATCCACCAGACCAATCAAAACAAATAATTACAATTCCTTGTGAATGAAGTCTGTTCTGTTCCCTCTGGACTGGCACCAGCAAAACAGGATGGAGTCTGCTAGGTTATCACTGAGCTGGGGCACAATGGATGGGATTTGGGTAAGTTAAAAAGCCACAAAACTTGCTTTTTTGAATCTCCGTAAGAAAATTACGGAGATTCAACTGTTTTTCTTCAATAAGTGTTCCCCTGGTTACCGCAAGCTTTTGGTTAGTTTCCAGAGTTCTGAGAAATTGGCTCTGATAGTTTTTGCCAGTTTCTCTCATTGTTTTCATGGATGGATGGCGTTTCAGAGGTTTTTGCTCCACTGTTTTTGCAGATGTCAAGCTCCCCCACGTCTTGAATCTGGATTCCTCTGGATTCCTCTGAGCCTACAGAAGTAGCTCACCCCTTCCTCTTACTTGTAAACAATGCCTCACAAGACAACTGGTGGCCTCTTGGGATCCGCACCCATCTTCCCTCCCATCACCAGGCCTATAGCCAAGGTTAAGTTGCAACCCAACCCAGCCAGGGATGCACTGATCTTGGTAAGGGAGGAAAGGCATTACCCCAAAGGAGCATTGTATAAGTAGGAGCAGGAAGAGGACACACAGGACTGGATTCTGAGGGTGCTATTTTGGACAAACAGGCCAAAACATAAGGTTGGATAAGGGAGAGTTTGGAGGAGCCATTATTTTGACCTGAAACTCATCTATTGAAAAGTGGTTGGGTCCCCAGGAGGAAGGATTCTGCAACCTCACAGCAAACATACATGATAATGATTATCCCCAGTCCTCCCCCAAAGAGACTGGTGGTCATCCCTTAAGCTACCCAATTAAAGTGACCACCTGTCTTATCAGGACTCCTGGAATAGCATCCTAATTAATTATTTTTCCTCCTTCCGTTATTGACCCTCTCCAATCTATTCAGGACATAGAAGCTACTGTTGTCTTTTCCAAATGAAAATTGGATCTTCTTATGCCCCCAGTTAAAAGCATTTGATGGTTTTCCATTGCTCTTCAAGAAAACACCAAAATCCTTAACGTGGGCTACAAAGCCTTGCATGGTCCCTGTAGCCCCTGCCTGCCTCTTCAGTCTCATCCTGAACCATGAATGCTCCCCACACTTTAGAGTCCACCCTCACCGGCTTCTTTCAGCTCCTTCCCAGCCCGTGAACCTTCCTGCTGGAGACTCATTGCACCGGCTTCCCCTCCACATGGAGCATTCTCCTCTCTGCTCATCCCACTGTCTCAGTTCTCAGCTCAAATGGCATTTCCTTCCTGATCCTTTCCCACCCCATCTGCTTGGGTCAGTTTCACTGTTACACCTGTAGAAAGATGAGTTTTCCATCCGCCCTCCCTTCTTTCTGGAGCCTGGCACCTTGTAAGTTTAGAATAACAATAGGAGGGGCTTTTTGTAACTCCATGCCAGAAAGGAGATTGACAATCTTTGCACCCAGGGAGGTACAGGAGATGTGCCAGCAGGCTGACTCCACAGTGCTGGGAATCCCACTGGTTTCGACACATCCCACCTGGAGGTGGAGCCCCTGAAAGGGCCCTTTCCTTCTCTCATCTCAGCCTTGGGGTCTGAACTTGCCCCCTTCCCTCTTGCAGCAGAAGAGCCTCAAGGAGAATGAACAAATGTCAACCCGCGCAGAAGCCCACACACCAAAAGAGAGGAGACCTTGGGGAGGGGGAGAAAATGAAGTGATTTAATGATCTGAACGGCTGGGGGAAGGAGGGGGCAGGTTCCCCCAAATCCAGAATTAAGGCATCCTTCTGAGAGTTGTCTGTGCGCTCCGGGCAAGTGCAGAGAGCGGTGCAGAGTGCAGAGAATCCAATCCTGAATTTCCAAAATGCTGTGATGGCGTGGCCTCTGGGCTAAAGTAAGGACGACTAAATCGTCTTCCCAACCACGTGGGCGCTGGACTGGCCCTCCTCCCGCCGCACTCCCATATCTTCCAGGCAGTCGCACACACCTTGGCCCTTCTCCAGGTGGATGACGGGAGCAAAGAGTGCTGACGGGGACCGGCCAGCCGGAAGAATGCTTTTGTTACTGACCTTGACACCTTCCTTCCCAAATAAGAGGTTATGACGCAGCCTCGTGGCATTTTAGTCCTTTCTTCAGAGCTTACCTCAGTGTAATTTTTCACTTTTTTGCATGTGATCATTGTCTATTTCCCACTGGTCTGAGGTTCTCTGAGGGTAGAGGGCAACTGCTTTCTTTTTTTTCTTGTCATTCTGTCCTCGTGTCTACATATTAAGCTCTCAAAAAATATTTATTGTCTGATAACTAAAGGAATAATTTAATCTACTCTCTTACTCAGACATTGGCTATTATGGATAAAAATTTTGAATGTAAGTGAATAAATACATTTAGCTAAAACTATTTCAAATTTATTTAATTTACATTTAAAGCTGGCTAAAAATGTAAAACATTTCCAATTATGAATAAGCCTCAGTTTGAATATGTAACTAGGATTTCTCAAGGAGTGAAACAAAAAAATTTTCAAAACTCTTAAGGATGTAAGTTTATATATTAAAAGTTTATATATTCATCATACGGCATATTTTATTTTCAAATGCGTGGTTTCATCTTATTTCATAAGTAGATGTTGAGCCCAGTCCAGTTTGGGATCTAGTCTGAACTGACTCTCCTTCTAATAGGGGAATTGAGCCCGTTCACGTTAAATAAAGTAAGAGTTGGGAGGGTAGAATGCAATCTAAGATTGGCTGTCTTCAGTTTAAAGAAAAAGATAAAGATTTTGGAAGTTATGAGAGCCTGATTCTACCAGTATTTCCCATTGCTAAGGCCAATTACCTCCCAGTTCAGGCTGAGTTCTCAGCACCTTTGAAGTGAGTAATGGCTTTCAGCCCCAACAGCTGCCCTTCGAGAGACAATTCCCCTCCCTCTGTCTTTTCCCTCCCACCTCCAGACACTCAGACTTCATACTGTCATCCTGTTATCACAATGTGTGCTCAGGAAAGGACACCATCTGCCAGCATCCAGTGTGATCAGCTGATAAGCTCTATTTCTCTGAGATTTACATTTAAGGCATAGGAGGAATTATGAAATAAACACCTTTGCTTCCAAATAAAGCATTTTCAGGATCCAGTAAGAGATGTTTTTGAGATTAAACTACGGCTACAGCTTAGCATACTGATACTTTTTAACCAAACATTTATATTATGACTATTTCCAAATAATTAAATATTCTTTGAATACGAGATTCCAGATATAGATATTTTAAGGGATGGCCTCCTTCTCCCAAATGGAGACTTAGTAAGAATCCATTTAGTTGACTCCAAAAATGGGAATCAAGTTTTATTTTCCCATAAACAAGATGCATAGCATCTGACTAGTGGAAATATGCCTTAGAGAACCCTTCACAGATGCCGTCCAGCTGGGGTGCTCATCAGAAAATGTTACAAGGAGGACAGACTTTTCCCCCAGGTCTTTAGGCAAGATGCAGCCACAGCACTTAGCACAGGGAATTCTGTTTGGTTATTAGTCAATAGAATGAAATTCCTGATCTCTATAATCAGCTGTTCACGCAAAACAGGGAAGGGTTTGAGCGTAGAATGAGATAAATCTTTCCCTTTGGCTATGTCCTCTGTCAAATTAGAGTCGGAACAAAATGTGTCGGCACTGTTTGGATGATCCAGATAATTGGCAACGCTGAAATTATGGGAAAAAACCTACTTTTGTGTTATCATTGTATACAACAATGAAATTGTCAAAAGGACAGCAGCTTTGTATAGGAAATAGAGAATAGGTTCATGCAATTGGAATGACCAGAGTGAGTGGAGAAACGTTCCAACAGAATTGTAGAAAAGACAAAGTCACAGAACATTTTTAAGACAGAAGCAAAGTCTTTTAATATTAAATGTATCCTAATGATCTTTAATGCTTTCTTTAGCATAGACTTGACTTGTGATTGTATTTTTTGTCTACAAGCACTATTAAATGTGGTTTAGAGACGTGCAAAATTCACATGTGTTGCTCTGTTTAGAACCACTCTGACTACCCATTAATGGCGTTATTTTATTTAACAATCAACCTCTGCCTTAGTAAGGTTTGATGTTGGTTTTAGCTTTTAAAATACTCTCTTTTCCCTCTCTGCTTCCTCCCTCCCTCTTTTCTATCTTTCCATGTAATTTAGGGGAAAAAAGTCCAGATAACTCATGCTTTCTTGGAAGGGAAACAACATGTGATAGAGAAGACGTCTATCAAACTCATGCCCTATCGGGGGAATAAAGTCCATCAGAAAGTGTGCTCAAATCTCATTATTGAGGCAACTTCCCGAAGGCACCCACCCTTGTTGGAGATGTAGAGAAACAAACTCCCACACCTCCTGCAAGAACTGGCACTGACTGTATTTAGAGCTTTCCTCGAATCTTTCTGCAAATGGATTCACCAAGGCACTGGAAAGGTCTATTCCATATCTGGAAAACTCCAGCTATTTGTATAAACCATAATTTTTTTTTTAACAAATGGTCAAAGTGTACTTTCCTCTTATTTCTGTTTTTGTAATTAGCTCCGTAAAGAAGTTAAGAAAGGAACTAGCAACATTCTTTTAACACTTCAAGAAAATCAGAGGAGAGAGGGACATAAAGAGAAGGAAAGAAAGAAAGTGAGGAGAAATGCCTGTTTTGGGGAATCTGATCAAAGTTCAGTGGTTAAAACAATTCCCTCCATGTGGCTTGGCTAAATACACTTGCAGATTTTACATTCTTCGTATCCTTCTGACTTTGGTCCTCATGAATTCTCCATCCTCCATTCTTTCAGCTGAATTTTCCCTTCCACTTGCATTTCTCACCTTTGGAGCCTCTTTGCAAAAGTTGCCCATGAATAAAAGGTCCACATTACCCACAAGGATATCAACTTATATTGTCTATACCCAGAAATATGGGAAAGTTCCTGGAGACAATATCTATGATAAGAATAAAGACTATACTCTGCTTTCTTCAAAACAGAGTAGAAGGATCGGGTTCAATTACAAACATATTTTAAGAAAATTTATAAAAAGATGGCCATCAAGATAAAAACATAATCAGAAAATCAAGTAAGAATTTTGTGGTATTTAATAGGCCATCAAATTCCAAGCCCAAGGAATTCCCCTTGATTAATCCTGAAACACAATATTTCCTAGAAAACTAGGAGTAGCGGAGGCCTTTCCAACCTTGCCTGCCTGCAGCTGTGTCTCTGAGAGTCAGCCTTGCTGGGCGGCCAACAGGCCATGTGCCCCGCCCGCGTGACCACAGCTAACTGGACCAGATGTGGATGCCTGACGAAAGCTTTGCAGATACTCTTTTCTGTGAATATGAAATTAGAACTCAGGCCGATCAAGCTTTCCTTGAGTTCTTGGTCTGGTAGGCCTTATAGATGAGGTGGACACTTCTGCCATGTGGATAAAGTGAACTAAGCAGAGCTACAGAAAGTGAGAGAAGAGGGAGCAGACTCACGATAATCAGCAGAAACTCTACATCTCGCAGTAAGAGACAGAACGAGTAGATGCTTCGGTTGCTGATAGCTTTAGAGAGTCCAGTTCCAGGCTTTATAGCGTCCAGTTCAAGCCTTTACAGCATCCAGTTCCAGTCCTTACAGAGTCCAGTTCCAGGCTTTACAGCGTCCCGTTCCAATCTCGCCTGTGATCCCTTATGCTCCACGAGCTGCTCCTCTTTCTTCTGATAAAGTCTCGGTGCAGCTCCAGCTTATTTAAGTGCGTTTCTATTATTATAAACAAACCAAAAAAATCTATTACTGGGAACCAATAATCTCTGATTTGGTTTCTATTACTTTTCACCAATAATAATCTGCAATTTGTAGCCAACAGTTTTATTATGTGTACCTAATTTTAATTCCTTGCAACCAAACCACAACAGTAACAGCAAATCAAAAGAAAACCCCCAGCTGCTGTGATTAAGCTGGAAGGTCGCTGTGCTGGGACACTAAGAGGTCACAGGTTCAGCATTGCTACGGTCGGCAGAATTCTAAAGATATCCTCCCAGGCTTCCCATCCTCCAGCCATTCAACCAAACACTAATCTAGATACTGCTGTGAAAGGACCTTGCAGGTGCAGTTAAGGTTATAAGTCACCTGACTTTTAGCTAAGATTATCCTGCATTATCTGAGTGGGGCCAGTGTAATCACATGAGCCCTTTAAAAGCAGCAGAAGGCAGAAGTGGAAGGAAGAGAGCCCAAGCAGGAGAAGGATTCAGTGCACCATTTCTGGCTTTGAAGATGGAGTGGGCCACAAGCTAAGGAATGTGGGTGGCCTCCAGAAGCTGAGAACAATTCTAGACTGACAGCCAGCAAAGAAATGAGGACCACAGTACTACAATCCTAC
The DNA here is from genome assembly GCF_021613505.1 of Equus quagga. Classification (NCBI taxonomy): domain Eukaryota; kingdom Metazoa; phylum Chordata; class Mammalia; order Perissodactyla; family Equidae; genus Equus; species Equus quagga. Next base: position 7,988,292 of record NC_060274.1, on the reverse strand, counting down.
GGAACTGAATTTGGCCAACAACCCAAATGAGCCTAGATGTGGATTCTCCAGAGAAGAGTCCAGGCTTGGGGTCATGAGACCCAAAGGAGAGAACCCACTTGAGCCATCGACACTGTGACCTAATAAATGGGTCTTGTTTTAAGTCAATATCTTTGTGGTATTTATTACTGCAGCGATAGAAAACTAACGTAACTACCTTCTAGGGTACGTCCACACCATCTTGGGAATCCAATTCCATTCCCATGCCTGACACAGCCCTCTCTATCATCTGGTTCAAATCTCTTGCTTGTAAAGCAAACAAACAGAAAAAGAAAAGGAAAAACAACTTCAGATCAAGCATTCCAGTCCATCCCTGGGACTTCTTCATGTGAATACAGCCTGCGTGTGCGCATTAATGAGATTTTTTTCAATCGATAAAGTAACTGATATCCTTAACTGAAGGTCAGGATCATCCTGCTTCTGGTAAATTCACCACATGGGGTTGGGAGTCTCCCATTATGGAATTCGTAATTAACCCTCCTCGCACGCAGATTGGCAATATCACAAAAACAACCTTTCTCAGGGTATTTTGGGAATTATATTCCCAGTGAGAGATGAGAAATGCAGACCTACATGGAACCGGAAAGGATATCAGGAGAAAACGATTTGTTGATTTTCGTGGGGCTGGAAAGGGAGAAAGAGGATACAAGTTCTTGTCCTGGTTTGGGCAAGAGACTCCAGGCGTTTGCTGTCTTCTCTGTCCTGGTTTTAGAGGACAAAGGGGGAAAAAGGACTCTTCTCTCATTTCCATATCAGAACATATTTTTCCAGGTGTAGTGTAGTGGGTCAAATGGTGGCCCCCCAAAAGATATGTCTATGCCCTAACCCCTGGAAGGTGTGAATGTGATCTTATTTAGAAAAAAGGTCTTTGGCAGATGTAATTAGGGTAAGGATCTCGAGGTATGATCATCCTGGATTATCTGGGTGGGCCCTAAATCCAAAGACAAGTGTCTTTATAAGTGACACACATAGGAGAGACACACAGGGAGAGGAGGAGAGGGCCATGTGAAGATGGAGGCAGAGAGAGAAGAGAAGGATGCAGCCACAGCCAAGAAACACCTGCAGCCCCCAGAAGATGGAAGAGGTAAGGAATGGATTCTCCATTAGAGACTCAGCAGGGAGCATGGCCTCACTGACACCTTGATTTTTGGATTTCTGGTCTCCAAAGCCATGAGAATAGATTTCTGTTGTTTTGAGCCACACATTTTGTGCTAATTTGTTATAGCAGCCACAAGAAACTGACACACACCGTAATAGGATTTGGGTCTTCTTTACATTTTAGCCTACACTCTCCACTCCTTCTTTTTCTCTGACTTTCGGTTCTGTTCGGGAGAAGGCTAAATGCTTTCTGATCTTTTAATTTGTACCTGTCCCTCAAAGCAGACTGATGCATAAGTGAACAGCAAAATAACAAGAACTAATGACAGAATGAGAGAGCCGTCATCATTTTCAAATGCTAGCAGCCCGCTGAAAGACTCAGTTGACAATGGACTTGTGAGGGGGGACACCTGAGAGTCAGTGACACTTGTTACACCACTTAGGAGTCATCCATTTCATCTTGCACATTGGAGGTCCCGTCCTTTTTGACAGAAGGAGATAAAAAGGGTGGAAGATCAGGGGTGGAGGAACGCCATGGTTGAATATTCTTCTGTGTTACTGTCCAAGGTTTCTAGAACAGGAAATAGAGATTAATAACTTTTCCTTTTGGTCAGGAAGATTCACCCTGAGCTAACATCCATTGCCAATCTTCCTTTCTTTTTTTTTTTGCTCAAGGAAGGTTAGCTCTGAGCCAACATCTGTGCCAGTTTTCCTCTATTTTGTAGGTAGGATGCTTCCACAGCATGGCCAATGAGTGGAGTAGGTCTGCTCCTGGGATCCGAACCTGCAAACCCGGGCCGCCAGAGCCGCTCTTTAGAAGACAGCTTGGTCTAGAACTGGGGAACTCAGGCCTCTGTCCCTGCTCAGCCACACAGCATCTCTAGACGTGACCTAGGGGTCTTGCTCAGTGGGAAGGAGGCTGGGAATGTAGCTAGTAATGTGCCAGGAAGAAGAGGAAAACACGTACACTGGGGCTCACTAACAGTCTTATCAGTCATATTTCTCTTATTGCTCAAACCACAATGACTAAGCCACATCCTAGCCATGTGGGTAGACATTCCGTCTCAGACATAGGGAAAAGTTTTAAAAATCTGAAAGGAAGAGGTTCCTTAATAGCTACTGGCAAGCTGAGTTCATCCTGAGTGTTCTTTCTTTACGTGCAGAACTTTAAACACTCGGCCTTGGGGCCAGCCCTGAGAGATTAATAGCTTTATTTAAATAGGGAAGGACTAAAAATTATTCTGTAGTCATAAAATATTTAGAGATAGATGAGAAAGAAGTGCTTGTCTTTTGCAGAGGAGTCAATAGATAGTGTTAAGAGTTGCTACTCAAGAAATAGAAGCATAGGCTTATAGTTCCACGTTACCGTGGCAACTTCCAGGAGGACCGAAGATGGAAATCACTAGAAAATGGTCAGCTCTGGGAAGCGGCCCCAGGGATGTGGAAGGGTCATAGGAGAGATGCTGCTTTTGCAAATTCCCTTGTGTATCATTTAACAATTTATATATGCATGTATTATTTTAATTAAATGTTTTGAAATAAAATAATTCATGATAAAGCCCATTTTCGAGGCAGAAGTTCAGGGAGAGTGAAGGAGGACAGAGGTGGCAGTACAGTCACGGAGTCGGCCACTCTGCCTTCTCTCCCTGCTCTGGGTACAGGTGCCTGTCCCAAGAAAGAACAACTCGTAATGAGCTCAAGAGTTCATGGAAGGTTCCCAGGGTCATGGAGCCCCTGGTTGTACTTATGCCTGAGGGCCTGCATCTCATAAAGCCACCTTTGACAGCGCCTGGGTGCATCCATGCCTGATCCGGGCTTGGACCACCAATCTGTAAAGATGGAGAATAATGGGGAATTGAAAGATTGATGAAAGCAGCACTGAAATCATCTGGGCCGCTTTTTATCCAGGAATAGCTATGCTGGTGATCTATAACTGCTCCTAATTTCACTCGAGAAGGTCCCACCAGCATCCATATCTGAGGCAAGCAGCATAGCATGTGGCCAGCATTCGTGGGCTTGCAAGATACCCAGAAAACTCTGGGTATTTTTGGTGTTGGGAAGGCTTTTAAGGTTCTTTAGAAAAAGAGTAGAAGCTAGAGGAGTCATTGCCATCCAGTTTTCTCTCCCTCTTTCCCACTTCCATTTAGAACTCATTTCAAAGATGGATTTGGGGAGGCAATTTTAATTCTTTGGGGGCTAGGCAGCTGTGCCTATCAAAGACAGAAATTAAGGAGCTTTTCACTAGGTACTGGAGAAACCTGGGCTCAGACATGCAAGGGCAATCTGTCATGCCACACTTTTGGGGATGGAAGTCCTATATTCTATATTCTTGACCATGTTGACGCCAGGCAGCAGCCATTTGCCATCTAGAGCAATAAAGAAGGGAGAAGGCAACTGTGACTGAGAAAGGGGTGGGTCATGCCCAGAGGAGAAATGTCATTGTAAGAAGTGTGACCTTTCTCCTCTTTCCTCCTTTCTTTTCTTTCTTTTTATTCTCCTCTTCATTCCTTCCTATCTCCTTCCCTTCTTTTCTTCTTTTGAGGACAGAGACCTAAGCAAGCTTAAATTCTAATGAAAAAGAAATTGGAGATACAAGCAAACATTTTCCAAAATTCTTACGACTGTCCAGATGGCTTTCTCATAGACCCAAGTAATTGCTGATCAAATGGCTCTGTCTGGATGGCCCTTGGGTACTTAAAGTTCAACATGCCTCAAATGGATTTTCCTCCTTCCTCCCAGTCTCTTCCTCCTTTTCGCCTTTTGAGTGGCACCCTCATCCTCTCTCCCAGTCACCCAAGTCAGATCCCAGGGGGTCACCTTAGATTCCGCCTTCTCCCCGCTCCCCACCCACTGCCGTCCTACTCTCTCCTCAACGTCCCTCACACCATTCACTCTCTTTCAACCCCACTGTCACTTCCTAGTGGAGCTGCCCGTTTCTCCCCCCTGGATCCCCAAGATCAGCTCCTAAATGGTCACCTTACCTCTAGTCTCATATCCTTAAGACATCTTCCCTCAATTAAGCAACCTCCTCTTTCAAAGAAATTCTTTTCACTCTGAGTCCCAGCTGTAGGAACACTTTGCAGGCCTTCCAAACGTGACATGTGGCTTCCTTGCCTTTATCTTTGTCCATCATCCTCCTCAGTCTGGAATGCCCCTAACCCTATCGCGCAGACCCAACTCAAGGCGTCGTCTGACTCGCAGACAGACGCGACACCCGTCTCCTTTACCGCCCCAGTGTTCCAGCCTGGCACCTCCCATCGGATTCATACATCTCACTGCCTCTTCTACCCTAGAGAGGAAGCTCTTTCAAAGCAAGGAGAGCGTTGGATTAATCTCTGTGCCTCTAGCACCTGGCCCCATGGCAGGAACTCCATGACTGAATAAAGAAATGAATGAATGGCACTGAAGAAGACAGGGCTAAATGCAATTGTGTGGAACTGATCGCTCATCACACTTTTTGGGTGCAGTTCTCTACGCAGCCATAAAATCATATTTTCATCTGATCACTTGCCAGGCCACACTCCTCTCATTTACTCACAGGATACCGTCACAGACCTCATAAAACATACTGTGTTTCCCAAAGTATGCCACCAGGAAATGCCAGGCCTTTAAGATGTTTTGTGACAGAAGGATTGCAAGGTTTAAAAACAGTGTATTTCACCTTCCCCTCTTGGAAATAAAAAAAGCACCTTAAGGGCTCTGAGAAGATTTACTGGAAAAAAGTTTAATTTGGTTGCCAAGCCTTCCTAAACTTATTTGAACCTTTTTTTCCTTCAAGCCACACCTTGAAGTTTTGTTTTGTTTTGTTTCTGAGGAAGATTGGCCCTGAGCTAACATCTGTTGTCAATCTTCCTTTTTTTTTTTCCCTCCCCAAAGCCCCAGTACATAGTTGTATATCCTGGTTGTAGGTCTTTCTAGTTCTTCTGTGTGGAACACCACCACAGCATGGCCTGATGAGCAGTGTGTAGGTCTGCGCCCAGGATCCAAACCTGTGAGCCCCGGGCCACTGAAGCAGAGAGCACAAACTTAACTACTCGGCCACGAGGCTGGCCTCTGCACCTTCAAGTTTTAAAATCTCTTCTAGCTGGCCTGGGATAGTCTTTCAATTTACTAACGCGGCGGGTTTACTCTGGTAAGACGTGACGCTTGATTCCTATTTGATTGCTAAGCAGTGACTTTTGGTGCCATCTTCTGAAAACAAGATGTCATATGATAGTTTTTACAGTATCTGTTTTCCAAATAAGAAATGTATTTTGACTTGATGACGTGTTTTAGAAATTAATGATTTTTCCTCTATTGAGAAAAATTTATGCCTATCTAAAAGATTCCATTTATCTTACGAAGGTTACATTTTTTGGGGTAGAAAACTTTTTGTCCCACCTAACTGTTTGAGGTTAAATTAAATGAGATATATAAAAGTTATTATTTTGGGGGCTGGCCTGGTGGCATAGTGGTTAAGTTCACGTGCTTCACTTTGATGGCCTGGGGTTCGTGGGTTCAGATCCCAGGTGTGGCCCTATGCACTGCTCATCAAGCCATGCAGTGACCCACATACAAAAAAATAGAGGAAGACTAGCACAGATGTTAGCTTAGGGCCAATCTTCCTTACCAAAAAAAAAAAAAGTTATAATTTTGATTTATTAATTGAAATGTAAGTAGGTTAAGGTCAAGTCTTGCTTCCTGTGGGGCTTCACCTCAGGCTCCTTAAGGAAAGGGAAGTACTATTTTCCAACATGCTCTGAGAAGAGACAACATTATTTCCAACATGCTCTGGATGTGAGCTTCACATCTGAATAGTTCATATTCTCAAATTTGAGATTTCAGAGCTAGAAACTTAAGGTGTATCTATACATCTAACCTAGACCAAAATCCTCACTTCTTGTTTACAAGTTAAAAGGCCCTTCATCATTTAAATAATCCATCAGTCTAGTTGATTTCTACTTGTGAGCTTGTCTAGTGTTAAAGGATCTTTCCTTAATCTTGCAATCATTTGGACTCTCCACAATATGAAGCAGAAAGGACAGAAGCGTGAGTAGGAAGCACGTCTCAGCTGTTCATTCATGCAGCGTCAGCAACCCCTGTTCATTAGCATCGCCTTTCTCGAAAGGATAATACGAACCTCACATCCTATTGCCAAGCTGGTATTTAAAAGCTCAATTTCACATTTTTCTTCAAGCCAAATTTCCTAAATATTTGGATTAATTAATACTATGAAGAAGCGGCTTGCCATCTGAAAAATCCTCCTTCGAATCATGATTTCCGGGGTATTTGCGTCATTTCACAAGTGAGTGAGGATTATGCTAATAGCCTCAAACATCATATCTGCCAAAAGTTGTTTGATGTTCTCTAATGGAGATTTCACGGTCGTAAAATATCCAAGTGGAAAGATCTTTATAAAAATGGATTTGCCTATCACCGTATCTGGCGTAGAAAACACACTCCATTGAACAAATGTCTGCCAACCACACAAACTGAGGATCTTTTAGATCGTGTCTATATAATATCTACAAGGTCAATAAGGCATAAATCCCCTGTTGCCCGCCAAGTTTCCTTTGTAAACTTGTTGTGTTGGCATCCCCAACTCATGACAGGCAGGTCAGAAGCGCATCAGAAAACGTCAGCGGAGCAATAATTAGCAACTGCGTCAGGCGTCTGGGCCCATTTTGATAATGTGAGATCATGGCTTTCTCACTCTTGGAAGAACAGGAAAGAAATGGTTTCTGGAAAACACAGAGGACCTAATTTATTTTTCCCACTTGTGTATGGGGGAGGGTATTATTAGATCAAAGCATAAAAAAAATAGGAGAGGTTCAAGAAATATGAATATTCTAAACTGCTAATCAAATGAGTCATTGCGTTTCCCTTAAAATGATACAGAGAGCCGATGGATGGATTATTTGTAGCATATCTCATAAAGTGTCCGGCATTATGTTGGGAAATACAAGACAAATACAGAATGCAGTCTGGTTGTCAGTAAGAAGATTGAGAAGACAATAATAACCTGTACGACACAGTTAAAAAAAAGTCCCTCCTGATAAGTGATGTGTTATTGAGTGCAAAGTGGTGCGACATGGGCATAAAGATTTAAGAGTGAAGAGAAATCAGTTTAGGAAAGAGGGCTGGGGTGGGTGGGACTCAGTGTAACTTGAAGTGGAAAGAATTTCGAGAAAGAGTTAACATTGATTGAACCCTTGTTTCTGTGCAACACTATGCGAAGTGATCCACTTACAGTGTTTCATTTATTTCTCCCAATAATCCTGTGGGTTTAATACTGTGATTTATCCCCATTTTACTAACGAGGAAACTGAGGCTCAACGGGGGCAAGGGACACAGGTGGGATTCCGGAGCGACTTCCAGAAGTTGAAGTAGTTAAGTAGTGGCTTAACTGCTTCCAGAAGTGAGGCAACCACCTGGCGACAATAGCTGGCTATGTTGTCATAAAAAACATGGTGTAGATATGAATACTGATATAACTGTGTACATATGTATCAGATGTGGTGTAGGCAGAAGACAGGGATAAGAGAGAACATTTCAGATATGAGAGCAGGCCTAAGTTAAAAGTAGGAATTGGCAACGGTTTGAGGGAGAGTTGATGAGGATACTTGAGTAACTGGAAAAGCGGGCTGAGCTTGAGAGGGGTTAGACAATAGGGGAACGGGTGACGGAAGAGCCCGTGGGCAGGAGAGCCTTGGCACATGACAAGGGAACTGGCTTCTCTGGACCTGAGATTCAAGTGTGTACTGGCTGGCCAAGTAGGTGACCACCATAATTTGTCTGTGCGCTTTGGGCTGTATTTGGGAGTCTGACACCTGCAGACCTGAGGGATAAACTGGAGATTTGAGGCTCGAAGGGAGGCCACCTCTGGTGCCCCCAATTCCCATTCAAGGAAAGAACAGAGGCCCGTAGTGAGTGGGAACTAGTGACGAGAATCTGCTCTTCCCGGGCACTCACAAGCCTCCCACGTGTACACGTTGCTGTTCTCATGCTACAGTTTCAAACGAGACGTCCCTCGGTTCATGCCTGTCCCTTCATCTGGTCCCTGCCCAGAGAAACCATGACCTGTTGTAGTTCTGGACCGCCGAGAATACCTTCAAGTAAGATTTTGACTCTATATTCTTTTCTCCGTGTGCTCTGACTTGAGAACTGAACCCGTGAACGAGATGCCATTCCACAGTACACAGGAGCCCCCACCCACCGTTGTCTCAGAGATTCCCAGAAGGTACAAGGAGAAGTGGAGAAAACTGTCAAAATGGCGTATGGGGTCCACATAAAGGACAGCCCCTGGGGCTTCCCAGAAATGCTTGAGTATGAGAACGCTGCGAGGGCTAGGACTTCCCGAGAGAGTGGAGGGCGCACTGTCAGCTGCAGAGATCCACACAGTCATCTTGAAGTGGCTGCCTTTGTGAGCACAAGCTGGTGATGTCCAGGAGAGCCAGGTTATCAATACAAACTGTTCTGCTGTGTCTTTAGATGTGTCTCAGGGTATGCACCCACAATCCTATACACCATGTGTGACTGTATTTATTAAGCAAAGACAGAAAGTCTTTTGCAGTAAGATCACGAATTAACATCAATATTAAAACAGTAAAAGAGTAGAAGAAGCACAAATACCTTTTTTAGGGGGGGATCACAGCCTTCCTAGAAGACTTTGGCTTGGAGAAATACGATCGATCACTCTATTAGTAAAAACTTTTTTTGCCCATCTAAAGATGAATGCTTATTTCAAAGCAGAAGAAATTCAAAGCTTGTGGCTTCAGTTTCCCTTGTCCTCTATGGTAAACCCAAGGTCATGCTCAAGACATGGAGCACACAGACAACCACCAAGTTACAAATGGGCAGGGCTCCCAGAGTACACTAGGAAACCGGGTCTCTGGAACACAGGAGCATTTCCCCATAGACACATTCCCCCAGAGAATCTCAGGCCAGCCTGTACCATTCTGTTTAGCCCCCTGAGTTCTGAAGCTGGTTCCAAGAGCCAGGGTGGCACTGTGAGGCTGAGAATGGAAGGCAGCCAGGGAGGTGGGGCTTGATTTGGAGCGCCGAACTGCCGTGCCCTTGAAAGGAAGAGCTCAGCAGCACGGTCATTTTTGGCACAAACTTTTCAGGCCTGGTTGTCATAGCAATATATCAGTACATTTTTTAAAATAACTTTTTATTTTGGAATGGTTTAAGACTCATAAAAAGTGGCAAAAATAGTCTAGAGAGTTTCTATGTACCCTCACCCAATTTTCCCAATAACCATAGCTTACATAATCATGGTATATCATCAAAACCAGGAAACTGATGTTGACATGACACTCTTACCTCAGGAAGAGCACTTACTCAGATTGGACCAATGATCTTTTTTTTCTTTTTTTGGTGAGGAAGATTGGCCCTGAGCAACAACTATTGCCAATCTTCCTCTTTTTGCTTGAGGAAGACATGCCCTAAGCTAATATCTGCATGAATCTTCCTCTGTTTTGTATGTGGGATGCCACCACAGCATGGCTGATGAGCGGTGTGTGGGTCCATGCCTGGGATCTGAACCCACAAACCCTGGGCCACCGCAGTGGAACATTCGAACTTAACCACTATGTCACCAGGCTGGCCCCAGTGATCCTTTCATTTCCTAAACAAATATAATGTTTTGGAGTGATTTGATCATTTTATTTTTCCAGTGTTACAAATGCTAAACATCTTTATTTTTACAACAGAATCTTCCATTCTTTATACAAAAAAATTTAGCTGACAATGTTGAGCGAAGACTGAGCAGGTTTTGCATCCCTACAAATTACTTTAATTTCGATATTAAAATGCAAAGATTTTCTTTTAAATTCCTAGAATACACTATATGTGTAGCCCAAAGAATAATCTAGGAAATGACAACTTTAAAAATTAATCAGAGTCAGCATTTCATAACCATGGGTGGGCCTGGCTCCCAGGACCCGGGTGCTATAAACTGAGTGATGTCGTGTAAGTTGAGTCACTTGGTCTCTTTGGTCCTTAATTACTTGATTGCAAGATAAGGAAATTAGACTACATGCCTTCTAAAATTTCTTTCAGTTAAAAAACAACCCAGCTTGGCCCGGTGGCACAGCGGTTAAGTTTGCACATTCTACTTTGGCGGCCTGGGGTTTGCTGGTTCTGATCCTGGGTGTGGACATGGCACCGCCTGGCAACCCATGCTGTGGTAGGCGTCCCACATATAAAGTAAAGGGAGATGGGCATGGATGTTAGCTCAGGGTCAGTCTTCCTCAGAAAAAAGAGGAGGATTGGCAGCAGATGTTAGCTCAGGGCTAATCCTCCTCAAAAAAAAAAAAAAGAAAGAAAGAAAAAAATCACAAAAAAAAACCCTATGATAGCCACATGTCAAAAGTATTGCATAGAGGTCATTATAGAAAGTGGAAGATGGTTTTATTAAAAAGAAATAAACAAGACAAAAGCAAAAAACAAACCCTAGAGCTAAAGTAAAAATAGAAAATGTTTAGTACTCACCCAGAAGTGGTGGGAAAAGTACAAAAGAAGGTGTGAAGGCAGCATCACTGTTGAGGAATCTGGGGACCCTCACGTGGCCCTGAACAGCAGAAATGGTCTGAATTCCCCAAGAGCGGCTTCAACTTGGGTGGCCTTTGGACGGATGATGTTAAGCTTTCCAAGCCTCAGTTTCCCCATCTGTAAAAGGATGATAGTACCTTCTTAGCGTGGGTCTGAGGATTTAAAGAAATACGATATGGAATGTACACAGCAGAGTCCCGGGTATGGAGTCTCCTTCCATGAGTGTTAATAGAGCCCCTAAACGTCAGGTGTGAAGTGGGAATGAAAGAGAACCTGGGAAGGGATTTTGAATTAGATGATGTGAATGGGATGAGGGGTCTGCCCGCCCTTGATAGAGCATTTAGCTTAAGAGGGAGCCTCTGGCTTCTGAGGATACCTCTTGAGGAGATCACGTCATGTGCTTAGATGTGGTTGTCACACTTCACTTACTGAAGTGTTTGGTTGACCTGAGACAGGTGACTGGCTTTCTCCCATGATGTGAGAGAGACACCCACTGTCTCAGTGGGCTCAGAGGCAGAAATGAGAAACACAGAGCACTCTAATCTGTTTTTAAGAAGAGTAAACATGTCCCATTCTGGATTCCAGAGTCTAAGACATCTTAATATGAAAATGAAGCAAAGATTTATTAACTTCTCCCCATCTTGCTGCTCATCCTAGGTCCTTATCTATAAGCATCTTCTCTTCTGCTTGGCCTTTTCTCTTAGCATTTATAGTGGTGTCTCGAACATAGCTTTCCAATTTCTGTTACTCAAGATAAATGGTAAAATCATCTAGATACAATTAATTCAATAAAAAGATACAAAAAAATTAAAACGGAAATATTTGTATATATTCCTCTCTAGCAGTCATATAGCACTGTTATTTATACCAAAATTTCCTAGGAGATATTCTTGTTTTCCTTATCATACTCCTTTGGGCCACACTTTAAAAAGGTTTTGTTTTGAATTTGTCAGATAGCTTTCTCCTTTTCTCTTATTCAAGAATAGCTTTAAAATCTCGCAAAACTATTTCATCCCCCAGCATTCTACAACCTGCATTAGAAAACCTGTGTTAATATGCATGGACCAACTGCACTGACAATGACCTGGATTATGTAATTTATATGTTTTGTCTTTGTATTTGAAGGAAAAAAGAAATTGAACTCACTGCATTTTATAGCCAGGAAACGGTCTGACGATCTTAATTGTATTGTACTTTTAGAAAGAAATTATTTATTGGCCCAACCAGAACTAGAAATTACTCTTTGACTCTAATATAGATTGGGAAAATAGACATTTGTCATTTAAAAAGTACAAACAAAAATTAATTCCAAAAGGAAAGTAACCTACAAACCTTCCATGAGTGTTAATAGAGCCCCTAAACGTCAGGTGTGAAGTGGGAATGAAAGAGAACCTGGGAAGGGATTTTGAATTAGATGATGTGAATGGGATGAGGGGTCTGCCCGCCCTTGATAGAGCATTTAGCTTAAGAGGGAGCCTCTGGCTTCTGAGGATACCTCTACAAACAGAAAGCCTTTAACCCATTAAATCCGCTAAGCGCTCAAACCCCCTTGGTGTTACTTTGCTAACATGGACCACCGTTCAGGTATGTATAGACTGGAAATGCCATTCATTCTACAATACTTGTTGAGCACCTGCAGTGTTACAGCATCTCCCTGTGTCCAGGGTACCATAAAGAATTCTTATGGAGACACATGTATGTTATTTTACAAAAAACGGGATTGCATAGGACACACTGTTAGAACTGGCCTTTGAATTGTTGTTCCCAGTCTGCAATCAGCTAAGTGCAGAAATGGGGAGTAAGCATTTAGAAACTTTTATACCAATCTGACATCACCAGGACATCCGAGTTTGTGACTGGTGGACAGGTCCCTTGACCAGGATATAGAGCAGTTCCCATGTTGTTGAAATCACCTTGGGGTTGTATGTGTTGTGAGCTTCAAACTATTCACGCCAGGTAAGCCCGCATATTGGTTTGCAACAGATAGGAAACAGACAGACAGACAGACAGACAAGTAAACATGTCTGCTTCACCCCAGATGAGTTGGGAAGCATTGATATCGAAAGCAGTCTTTGTAACCTATTTCTTTCATAGAAATGTGTTCTGAGCATTGCTCCACTTCAATAACGATGTCTCTAGAACATAATTTTCAATGAATGTGCTATTCCTCAGTTTTTAAGTTCAATTAATGGAGAGGTGACTTAAATTACAATCTCCCCTGAGAATTTCTGCCATTTGAAGATCGCATTCATGTGATTTATGTACGATGGCACTGAGATTCAGACACAGTGGCTCTCCCTTGAATGCTCTGCCCAGGGCGGCCACTAACAACTGAAGGCACCTCACTAAATGACAATTTCATCCATAACGAGGTCCAATAGCAGAAACCTCTGGGCAATATTTTAGCAATTAATAGTGCAGTGGCCTCTTCATCGAGACATTCAATCCCCAAAGTAAGAAATGTTCTAAGAGTTTTGGAGACCCATAAGGAGTATTATGGCAGTTTGGCACTTCCCAGGCTGCACTGACCAATAGACGGATGATCAGTCTTTTCACTCATACTGTTCCCCCCTTGCTCCCTCAGACATTCCTAAGCAATTGTGGTCTGTTTTTCACCTAACCTCCAAGTTATCCTCAACACTGTGCTCTAGAAGGCTCCTGCCAAATGATAGGGATGGGACCTCAGAACAAACCCATTTCCCATTCCTGGGCTAGACCATTTGTGATGAGAAGGTTTCCAGCAGTTGTCATGCACTTCACCTTGCACTTGCTACGAAGGCACAAAAACTACAAGTGCTGGGCGGGAAGATGTTGAAGGACTTGCTCTTGTGTACGTTAGGAGAGTAAATACGAACTCTAGAAGTCTCTTAAGCTTAACTAAGTTTTCCCACCTTATCAAAATTCAACTCTCGAATATTTCAGTCCTATTTGGCCTTTTTTCATCATGGCTACCAGCTTCTCCAGAGACGACTTTAAGTCTAAGATCTTAGATGCTTCAAGGATAGACAGAGCATCTATTTCAAAAGGAAATAGTATCTGTAATATTTTCCCAAAAAACGCAAAATTTCCTCTGGGAAGTCCAAACTGTAATCAACTAGCAAGAGAATGCGTCAGAGAGAGATAATTATGAATATTGGCCAATCTAAATGAATGTCAGGGTCTAATTTTAGAGTCTTGGTCTAATTTTAGGCCATATAATAATGGAAGGGCTCTTGTAGTTTTTACTACATTCATATGCTAAGGTAAAAAATAGCTGCTCCTGCCAAATTAGGTAAGAATGAAAGTCTTTCCAACATTCTTACACATTTGCTAAAAAACAGAAAAGAAAATACAATTCTTAACTTTTTTCCTTAGGCCTGAGCACATGTATCAAATTCACTTGCCAAATTTTCAGTTGATTTTTTTAAAGTTTTAGTTCAACATTTATTGCAGTATTCCCAAACAAACTGATCCTTTTTGAGCTTTACAAAGCGTACAAATTTCATAATGACGTATTTTGGTGACTCAATATGTAGTGGATTTCCCCTAATATTCCATGATATACGTATTCCCTGGTATATCCATTCCTGAGTGCAATAAAAAATAACTATGACATTTTAGATGAATAAACCTAAATAATTACCTTTTCAAAAAGAGTTGAAGTCAGTATGTTTTACAAAAGCTAAAGGTTGTGGGCCAATTGATTCTTATTGCTCCTATTCAACAAATACTTATTGACCCTTATGTCCAGATCAGAAGCATCCAACAGAACTTCCTGTGATGATGGAGATGTCCTTTAACTGCGTGGTCCAGTATGTTAGCCACTAGCCACATGCGGCTATGGAGCACCTGAAATGTGGCTCATAAGGAACAGAATTTTTTCTTTTACTTAATTTTAATTAACTTAAATTTAAGCAGCCACATGTAGCTAATGGGTACCTTATTGGACAGTGCAGATATAGAATAGATATCAGTGTTTTAAGATAGAAAGATAAAGGCAATTTGGCTGTTCTCTCAAAATGCCTACAAAGTAATGGGAGAAATAAAATACATACTTAATTTTAATCAAAATCCCAGTCAGGGCTGGCCCCATGGCCTAATGGTTAAGTTTGGTGCACTCCACCTTGGTGGCCTGGGTTGGCAGGTTTGAATCCCAAGTGTGGACCTGCGCCACTCATCATCCATGCTGTGGCAGTGACCCACACACAAAATAGAGGAAGATTGGCATAGAAGTTAGTTCAGGGCTAATCATTCTCAAGCAAAAAAAAAAAGAGGAAGATTGGCAATGGATGTTAGCTCAGGGTGAATCTTCCTCAGCAAAAAA
>NC_060274.1:7878936-7973218 GCF_021613505.1 Equus quagga | reverse complement strand
GATTGGCAATGGATGTTAGCTCAGGGTGAATCTTCCTCAGCAAAAAAAAAAAAAAAAAAAAAAATCCCAGTCAAATTTTGATGGAACTTAATAAAGTATAAAAATTTAAATGGAAGAAAAAAGCCCAAAAATAGGAGAGGAGAGAGAAGAGGTGGGATTTGGCCTACTAGATATTAAGACATTATAAAACTATCATAATGAATAGTGATGTATTGGCAGGAGAGCAGAACGACAAACCGAGAAACACAATCATGTAGAATTTCTTTTCAGCAGGACGCAAAAAGCAGAAGCTATAGAGAGAATCGTTAAATTTCACTACACCAGAATTTAAAGATTTTTAGTTACCAAGACACTATAAACAAAGTCAAAAGACAAATCATAGACTAAGAAGATAGAACATAGCTGACAAAGGAGCAGAATACACAAGTATATAAATAACTTCCCAAAAATTCAATAATAAAAAAATACGTAACAAAGAAAACAAAGGCAGAAGATGTGAAGAGGCGACTCGAAAAGATGAAACCTGAATGATGGATGAATCAACCTGTAAAATATGTTCTATCCGCCTACGTCAGGGATGCGTCAGGCAGAACGACGAGACTGGGTCTTACACACCCAGAGCATCCGCTAACGTGTTTGAGTCTAACAAGCCCAAATGCGGGCGTGGATGTGGACACTCTCATTTGTTGCTGGCGCGATGCAAATTGGGGCCACCCCTCTGAAAGCAGTTTGGTGAGGTCTGGCAAAGCTCAAAGTATGCACGCTCTGTGGTCCCGCTAGTCTATTTCCAGGCATTTACCATAATCAAGGCTTGGACAAGGGAACATGCACAAGAGATTCACTGCAGCGTTATTTCTAATTGTGAAAAATTAAAAATGAGAAGGGGACTGGATAAATTGGAGTGGGGCCATTCAATAGAATGATACACAGCAGAGTAAATGAGCTGGATCTGTATTTATCGAGGCTAATAGGTCTCGAAAACATGATGTGGAGTGAAAAAAAGAAGTGGCAGAAAAATACGTATAAAGTACGGTACGCTTTATGTAACTTTCAAAGCACTCCAAATACTATATATTGTTTGTGTGTGATCCTATGTATTAAAAGGATTAAAACACGAATGAAATGGATAATAACGTCATGATAGTTACACGTGGGCAGGAGAGGTCCTGTGCCTTGGGGGGCGCACTCCAGCTCTCTTGTGTCTGCTCTCCTCTCCCCAGGGCCAAGGTTTGTACTCATCTGAAGCCCATCCCCAGCCCCCTCTCCTGGGAAGTGGGACCCCAGGATCCCCTGACCGAGGTCCTGAGCCCTCTTCCTGGGCCGGTATGGACCTTTTTCCCAAGCCCACCCTCGGAAGAAAGAGCCTGGCAGCTGCTTCGAGAAGGAAGGGAGGGGATAGTGGACATGATCCGAAGGCGTGTGAAGGAGACTTCAGCTGTGCCTACGAGTGTTCGTTCTTGATAACCAGGCGTCTAAAACAAACATCGTAACATGACATTTGCTGATTCCGAGAGTGGCTGGTATTTTTTCATTGCTCTCTTTATGAGCGGCTGACTTATATAGCACTTATCATGTTTCAAGGACCGTTCCGAGTGATTTGCATTAGAAACAAGAAGGTTCTGTTACTACTCAAGTTTACAGAAGAACACTAAATAACTTGCTGGAGGTCACTCACTAAAAGGAGCAGAAAGGGATCTGAACCTAGTAGGTCTGGCTCTGAAGTCCATGATCTTGGCAACTACTGATCTACCTGTCCATAGGCTTGGATCACATCACTAAAAAAAAAGGTAATTAAAGTTAAAATACCCTGACAACTACAATACAGAGAAGAATGTAGTGAAATTCCATGGGAAGGTTCTCACATGTGCCAGGAGCACAGACGAAGCTGACATTCCTTGGGAAGCAAGGCAGTGGCCATGGTGGGGAAGGCTTCGAGAAGGGAGTGCTGACATTCAGCCTGGGCCTTGCTGGGCCGTGGGCAGGGAGGGGCAGGAGGGAAATGCCAGGAAAAGGGAACTTCGTGTGTCCAGGCGTAGATGTAGGCCAGTCCAAGAAGGATTTGAGGATTAGCGAGCAGTAGTTACGTTTGGCTGTCACATGAGAGGACAACTTTGTGAGGGACGTAGGTGAGAATCTTCAAGGGAGGCTGAGAAATGAGGATTTAATTTGGAAAGTAAGGCAAGCCATGGGAGGTGGCACCTCTGAGCTGCACTGTGGGAAGACAATGGGGAGTGCAGGCTGGAACACAGGACAGCCGCCGCAGGTGAGGGTCTCCCAGGGGCACTGCGGTCCCCACAAGGATGGTGGAAGAGGAGTGGAGAGGAGGGGATAGCTGTGTGTGTGTGTGTGGGGGGGGGTGTGTGTGTCAAGCATCCATTCATTCTTCAAATATTTATTGAGCACCTAAGATGAACTGGGCACTGTTCTAGATGGTGGCAATATAGAAATGGACAAAACAGATCTTTCTGCCCTCAGGAAACTTGCATTCTAGTGGAGAGACACAGATAAAATGAATAAATAAGTAAAAATATAGTAAACAGGAATAAAAATATGCATCGTTACATGATGATAAGCACTTTGGAGACAGAAAAGCAGGGAAGGGAGCCAAGGAGGACAGGGTACGTGTCCACGTGTGTTGGATGGCAGGGTTGGATGGCAAGGGGGGACCGAGCAGAGGTGACATTTGAGTGCAGCCCTGAGGAGTGAGGGGCACGGAGATGATACCGAGATTCTGAGGCTGGGGTGAGGCCATAGTTAGACCAAAGGGGAGGGCAGGAGGGAGAGCTGAGTAGGAGGAGGACAGATGGAGTCTGGGGTCCTGGCGGCTGTTAAAAATATGGACCAGACCCTGGAGCCAGAGACATGTGCACACAGAAGTCATTGTGAACAAGGTGAGAGACGGGCTTTAAGAGCCAAGATTGAGGAAGGAGAGAACAACAAAAACGATCCTTCAGACAGTGTTTCATCTCACACAGCATCTGTAACCCTTAGAAAAACCCTGCACCTCCCGTAGTATTAGGCAGCAACAGGTAAGAACAGTAACAACAGCTAACACATCAAAGGGCATACTATGCGTCAGGCACTTTTCTGGCACTTTATTATATTAATCCATTTGTCTCCCACCGACCCCAGGAGAGTACTAGCCTCATTTGACAGATGAGACAAACGGCTGGGCCAGTAAGTTGTTCAAGGTCACAAGCGGCTGAGGGATGAAGCCGGCTTGAATCGAGGCAGCCTGGCTCTGGAGTCCTTGTTCTGGAAGGAGGACACCTAAGTCTGTGCTCCATCAGCCACTTGGCCCTTCGAGAAAAGCCAGGTAAGGGTAGAACACGGCCGAACAACTGGGAGTGGGGGTCTGGGGAAAAGAACTGGAGAAATTCTCAGAAAACCCGTCTGGAGGTAGGAGGCCAGGCCAAGCCAGGGAGTGCGCTGTCAGCAGGGCGGGTGTTCAGCCTCCCAAAGGCTTCAGCCTGGGTGACCGGTAAGCTGGCGCGCACAAGGACAGGGCAGCCGAGCCGGGGACAGAGACGGGGAGGCGGTGACCTACACAGCTCTGAGGATCTTTGGGAGCGAGTAAAGAAAAAAACAACGATTCAAACGGACCAACAAGCACCTTTTCCGGGCAATTTCAGGCCAAGAGTAGCTCAGGCGGCCCTGGCTAAAGAAATCTGTATGGAGTCTGGCCTGAGGTCCCTTCTCACCTTGAACTTCCAGGACGCCGAGCAAGTCGCGTAACCGCTGTGGGTTGCCCAGCTGCCCTTTTGAAAGCATTGGACGATCTCTGAGATGTCGCCAAAACCGAATCCTTCGTGGCTCTAGCTCTGCCATGGGTCAAGGGCAACGTCAAGCACGGTTCGAGGACCTGACAGCGCGGGCCCAGGGGTGCGCGGACCAGGCTCGGCACACCGAGGGGCTGAGGACTGGAGGGGGTCTCCGGGGCCCTCGGGACAGCGGAGAGACCAAGTCCGAGGAGCCCCGGGAGCATCTGGGTGGCCCTGGAACTTTCTGCTTCTGGAGCGCGCCCCGGGGCCGACAGCAGAGCCGGCTGCTGGCAGGGACCGAATGGAGCTCCGCGCCAGGCCGGAGGCTGTGCCGTCACTCGCAGTCCCCGCCGGGTCCCCGGCGCGCGGTGGCGCTGCGCCAGGCCGCGCCTCCCAGGCCCAGCCGCGCGCCCACCTCGACCCCGCGGCGACGCCCCCGGGGAGCGGGCACGGCTGCCGCGGGCGCCCCGGGCCGGGTGGCAGGGTGGCGGGCGCGAGCGCCCCTGGGACAGGAGGAGCGGCGGCTGCTGGCGCGGCGCCCGGGGGCGTGGGGCGGGTGCGCCGGGGAGGCGGCGGGTGGAGGAGGCGGCGGCGGGCGCGCGGGTCACTCGGAGGCCCGGGCGGCGGGCGGCAGGACGCGCTCGGGGAGCCGGCGGGCGCGCGCACCATGCCCTCCTTCGACGAGGCGCTGCAGAGGGCCGGCGAGTTCGGGCGCTTCCAGCGGCGCGTGTTCCTGCTGCTGTGCCTGACGGGCGTCACCTTCGCCTTCCTCTTCGTCGGCGTGGTCTTCCTGGGCAGCCGGCCCGACCACTACTGGTGCCGCGGGCCGAGCGCCGCCGCGCTGGCCGAGCGCTGCGGCTGGAGCCCCGAGGAGGAGTGGAACCGCACGGCGCCCGCCCTCCTCGGCCCCGCGCCCCCGGATCGCCGGGGCGACGGCAGCTGCCAGCGCTACCTCCTGGAGGCGGCCAATGCCACTGTCCCCGCCGCCGCCGCCGCCGCCGCCGCCGCGGGCGCGCTCAGCTGCGCCGACCCGCTCGCCGCCTTCCCCAACCGCTCGGCGCCGCTCGTGCCGTGCCGGGGCGGCTGGCGGTACGCCCAGGCCCACTCCACCATCGTCAGCGAGGTAAGGGCGCCGCTGCCCCGCGCGGGGACACAGCGCGCCCCGGCCCGCGCCCGGTGTCCCTGTGGGGCGCGCCCGTCCCGCCTGTGCTAAGCCGGCGGGGGCAGAGCACGGCTATCCGATCCCCACGCAGACGCGGGAAGTGTGTGAAGCCGGCCCCCGGGGATGGTCCGGGGAGGCTGCGACCTGTTGATAACCTTTGGGGGCCGACCAGGTTCGTCCCACGCTTGGAAGGGCTGTGTCGTACAAGCCCGAGAAATGCTTTTCGTTTCTTTTCCTCTGCTAGTGAGTTAACGGAGAGATGCTTTGGTTTCAGGTGTGAACGAAAACTGTCATAGAAGCCAAGTGCTAAGATGCTGCACGCACACCTCCGGCATCAAAGCCTCTGGTGCGATGTCCGTTATCTCTGGGATGTGTTTGCGCGGTCATTGGAAATGATGGGTCGACTCGCAGTAGAGACTAGAGAACTGCAGTCCCGGGTGAGCGACGCCGAGCAGGTCCGCATTGGCTCGTGGTCCCCAGGGGGCAAAGGAACGGAGAAGGCAGTGTTGGAAAGTTGCGGAAATGATTATCTGAAATGCAAGGGGACAAAGGTTGAGGCACTCCCGGGAACCGGTTTTGGTAAAATTGCTTTGGGGCAAAGAGCAACATCTGTGAGACAAGTTGAGAAAGCTGAGGTTTTGAAGAGTTTTAATTCTTTTCCTGCTCATCAATGGTGGGAACGCAGCAGGAGAGGCTACAAGCCTTGCAAAGTGAACCCTCCCTCTTCCACTTGTGTGCGGTGGCTGCTGGGGCCAGGTGGGGGGCAGTCCCCACGTTTCTTTGGGTATGATTGGGCAGGCAGTGCCCTGGGAGTTAAGTGGCCCCTCAGCCATGGCGGCAGGACCTGTGTTTCTGCTCTGGGCTGGGATGGCAGTTCCATCTTCCTGAGTCCATACCGTGGGGACTGCCTCCTTGGAGCCTGCGTCTTCCAGGGATGAGCAGTTCTATTGAACTTTGCAATCATAGATCAATTTAATTTCTAAAAAATGGCTGATGTGCTCAAGCAAATTGGGGAAGAAAAATTTTTGTCTTTATTGTGTTTATTGTCACAAACACTATTCAGAGTTGGCAGTGCCTCTTCCGCCCCTGTTAACGGTGTTCTTTGGTCTGGTGACCTCGCCTCGCTGGAGTTGGGATTATAGATGTTTGAAGTCCAGCATCCTCTACCATATCCTGTGTGGGTGTGTTAGCACTGTGTATGGTGCTATGCTAAGTGCTCTTGAGATAAAACTCTGTGGCAACCCAGCTAGGCAATGTGTATATGTGTTTGGAGTACTTTAATTTCTAGTTAATCCGTGGGTAATGTTGGAGACTGCTTTGGAAGCTGTGGTGTCTTGTCGAAATGGATAGGACATGGACCTGGGTAGGAGAGGGCGTTATCCCTGGTGCTTCCTTCGAGCTGCATCCGCTGGGTGGCTGCTTCTATTCCATTCAGCACGGCTGCTTAATGCTTACTGCTCGGGTGAATCAGAAGGTCCTGCTTAGAGAGCAGACACCTGAGTTTTGAAGACGTTTAAACCTCACATGAAGAATAAAAGGAGCCCTTAGAAGCGAAACGCATACACGCTACGGTGGGGTTTGCGAAAGTGAATGTGATCCGTGGACATCAGAGAAGGGAAGACATAAAACTCTGTAAATTAGTACCCACATGGATACTTTAGAAACATTCTGGGATTCCGGGCTCGTTTCAAGGAGACACAGGTAGTCTACTGAAGGTCAGCGGCTCCTAAAAGGCAGTGAAAAGCTAGAGGGTCAGGAGACCGGGGTTCTGGCTCTGTCTCCCGCTAGCTGTGTGGCTTGGATGAATCTCTTAATCTCTCTGGGCTTCATTTTCTCATCTGTAAAATTAGGGGTTGGATTAAGCCCTTTAGAGTCAGTCCTATGAATGCCATCAGTGTTATTGCTGGATGGCTGCTCTGTGTGTTCAGAACAATGATAAAATAATCTTCAAGGAAAAGGAAAACGAGCCTCAAAATGTGCTCCATAAGGCCACCAACGAGTTGAATTATATTCGGGATGGTTTTTATCCCCGGTAGTTTGTTTGCTTCTTTTTGGTTTGTTTGTTTTTAATGTTTCGATTCTTAAGAGGAAACCCCCCGTCTATTCAGGAAGTTCCACCATCCAGAATTACTCACGCTCTCTCAGAGCTCTGCATGGCTAATATTTTGCTGTCTTTGGTTTTGAATATGAGCCAATTCTTTCTCGTTCTTTCAGATTCTGTCAGAGCGATTCTATCTTTGGCTAACAGCGTGTACCCAATGTATTTTTACAGATTTGAAGTCTAACATATTAATCACGGAAAGGGGGTGAACTGGAGGCAGTTTATAAGGTGAGAAGATTCCAGAATGTCTTCATATGGCTATTTTATTTAATCCTTGCACCATTGTGGGGGAGGTGTCATTGTCCTGGCTTTAGAAGCAGGACCTGACGCAGGGCATATGAAGGGACCTGCCGGAGTCCCAAGACCTTTTATGGAGCCGAGTTGGGTTCAAATCCTGGGGTCTTGATTGTGAATCAGCCCCCTTTCCTCCAGGCAGTGCTCTAAGTTCTTGGAACAAGTCCAGCCACCACGATCCCCAGATCACTCACACTTTAGAACCTGCCAGAAATCTTGTTGGACCTTCGTATTTATTTCATTACGATCGTGGTCTTCTGGACGATGTGACGCTTCGTTTTATTTCGTGGTGTCAGGAACCACGTTCTGCCAGACCCGCGGATGGGGAGGTCATGCCTTCGTTTGGTGAGAAGAGCGCTCTGTGCTCTTGATGTCAGTGTTGCAAAAGGGTCCCTCAGACCTCATCCACTTTCTTTGTGTTTTACAAAGCAAAACAGTTTGCAGGAGTTAAGTTAGAATTCAGTGCCAAGTACAGAATGGCTTCAGTCCAGCTCCCCTCCTTGTTTCTCCCGCTCGAGGCAAGGCAGTGGATTTGCACCTACATTTCATTTCCTCCGTGCAGACTTCTCTAACGTCTGGATCTCAGCCTTTTCTGGTTGTCAGACGCTGGACAAAACACAGCACGATGTAATGCCAAGAAGTCTGAGCCCCACCACCCAAATATTTCAATTTGTTGCTCAGGGACTGAGTCTTTGAAATTGATGTGACGACTTTTAAATGCTTGCTTATATGCCATGAATGGGGAAAGAAAAAAAAGGACTTCTCTCTAGTCTCTTACTAGGAACTGGGCTTCAGAGCAGCTTTAAAAATAGACTGTTTTTCCTTTCCAGATCATTTTTCTCCTACAAAAAAGGAAAGTCCGGGGCCGGTCTGGTGGCATAGTGGTTGAGTGCATGTGCTCCACTTTGGCACCCGGGGTTGGCAGGCTTGGACCCTGGGCACGGACCTATACACCACTCTTCAAGCCATGCTGTGACGGTGTCCCACGTATGAAACAGAGGAGGATTGTCACGGATGTTAGCTCAGGGCCAATCTTCTCACCAAACAAAACAAAACCAAAAAAAGGAAAGTCCACTTGAGGGAAGTAACTGACTCATTGAAGAGAGTGCTGGCTGCTTCGATCTCTGGGGCTGGCTGCTGACTTCATGTGTCTCTGCTTTGCATTGGGCTCATCCATCACACAACATAAGGCCAATCCGGTAGGCCAACCTGCAGACATCAGTGCCATCAGCCTCCTGTCCCCATTATTTGTTAAGCATGAAATTGCAGTGCTGTGGATACTGGAGAAAGGAGTTTAGCCAGCCCAAGTTTTAGTCTGGGCTGAGTCTCTGATTTCCTCTGGGCACTTTAGAGAGATCTTACTTTTGTATCGTTTTTATTTCTAATATTATTTGTGCCTTCTCTGTTTTTTGCCGGGTCAGCCTCACCAGGGGAACATCTGTTTCGTTATTACTTCAAAAAACCAACTATGGCATTGTTCATTTTCCAGTTCATTGATTTCTCCCCTTTGTTATTTGTTCCAGCTTTTGCATTTACTCTTGGTATGCTTTTTCCAACTTAAGTTGGATGCCTAGCTCAACTATTTCCAGTCTTTCTATTTTTCTAGTGTAAATATTTAAAGCTATAGATTTCCTTCTATGTACTTTTTTGACCACACCCAACAAGTTTTGAAATGCAGATTTTAATTATTATTCTGTTCTCAGTATTTTTAATTTCCTTATTTTCTTCTTTGACCCATGGTTTTGTTAGAGACTTGTTTTCAAATTTTAAATGTATGTTCGTGTTTTTATTTTATTTTATTTATTTGTTAATTTATTTCCTGAGGAGGATTAGCCCGGAGCTGACATCTGTGCCAGTCTCCCTCCACTTTCTATGTGGGTCACCACCACAGCATGGCTGACAAGTGGTGTAGGTCCATACTCAGGATCCGAACCTGGGATCCCCAGGCCGCTGAAGTGGAGCATGCTGAACTTTAACCCCTAAGCCATGGGGCTGGCCCTGATGTTTTTATCTTTTAATTGTTGACTTCTAAGTTAACGTTGGTGTGGTTGGAGAATGCAGTCTATTTGATACTGATTCTTTGAATTTTATTGAATCATGCCTTCTGGCCTTCTAAGAGGTTTACAAATGTTTCATACATGCTTGAGAAGAATGTGCAGGCTTTCGCTATGTGGTGCAGGGTTTTATAGATGTTCAATATTTGAAGCTTGTCAAGTGTGGTGTTAAAATATTCTAGATTTTGGAGCTACCCTGGAGGTGTAGTGGTTAAGTTCGTGCCTTCTGCTTCAGCCGCCTGGGGTTCGCAGGTTCAGATCCCGGGCGCGGACCTACACACCACTCATCAAGCTGTGTTGTGGCAGTGTCCCACATAAAATAGAGGAAGATTGGCACAGATGTTAGCTTAGTGACAGTCTTCCTCAAGCAGGAAGAGGAAGATTGGCAACAGATGTTAGCTCAGGGTCAATCTTCCTTACCAAAAAAAAAATATATATATATATATATATATTCTCGATTTTAATTAACTTTCCATCTGCTTGATCTATTGAGAATAATTAAAGAGTATTGAAATTTGCCATTATGTTGGTGAGTTTGTCAGTTTCTCCCGATATTTCCAACAGATTTTAAAAGTTATGTATATGAGGCAATTTTATTGGATACACATACATACAAATTTAAAATTTTTAATTTTTAATTTTAATTTTTTTTATAGATTGGCACCTGAGCTAACATCTGTTGCCAATCTTCTTTTTTTTCCTTCTTCTTCTCCCCAAAGCCCCCCAGGACATAGCTGTATATTCTAGCTGTAAGTCATTCTAGTTCTGCTATGTGGGACGCCACCACAGCATGGCTTCATGAGCGGTGCCATGGCCCCACTCAAGATCTAAACCAGCGAAACCCTGGGCCGCCAAAGCGGAACGTGCGAACTTAACCATGTAGCCACAGGGCTGGCCCCTAGAATTTTAAAAATATACATAGTGAATTAAACCTTTTGTTGTAGTGTAGGGACCCTGTCTAAAATCCATGATACATATTGGCTTAATGTCTATTTTTTCTGATATTAATATAGCTACTCCAACTTTCTTTTAGTTAATATTTGCCTACTATATCTTTTGTTAGCCTTTCCTTTCAAGCTTCCCATGTTCTCCTAGTTCAGATGTGTCTCATAAAATGCACGTAACTCGATTTTGCTTTTAACTGGTGTGGTTAGTCTTTAACCACACTAGTCTCAATACCATTTATTGTGGTAATCAACATCTTTGGGTTGTACTATATATTTTTTCTTTGTCTTGTTCTTTCTATGCTTTTTTTCTTTCCTTTAAAAAATATTTTTTAATGTTTTTCTTATCCTATTTTATTCCTTCCTTTATTAGTTTGGCATTGAGATCTTTTATTTCAATTTTTAGTGGTTACCCTTGAAATTTTACTAAGTTTACATAATGGGGTCTAAATTTACTACTGTGACCTTCTCCTAAACAGTTTAAGAATCTTAAACACTTTTATCAGTCATTCCCCCTCCTGCATTACAGGCATTAGTAGCCAATATTCTAGGTCTGTCCTTTTATTGTTAATTTATGGTTTTTGTGTCAATTGTGTATGCTTGGATTTATATTTACACTTTCTCTGCTCATTATTTCATTCAGTATCTCATTTTCCCCCTTCCTTTTGATGTAAATCCTTAAAAATTTTCTTTAGTGTGTATCTCGAGTTGGTAAATATTCTCAGTTTTTGTCCATATGGAAATGTCTTTATTTCACCATTATTCTTAAAAGATAGTTTTGCTAGGTAAATAGTTCTGCGTTGTCAGTTATTTTTCTTCAGCCCTTTAAAGATGTTAGTTCTGTCTTGTAGCTTTCATTTTGCTTTTGAGAAGTCTGTTGTCTGTCTCACTGTCCTTTTCTCTCGTGTTGCCTCTAGGTGAGTATTCCTTTTATTTATCTAGCTTTTTATACATTGCCTTTAAGAGGCATCTGACATATAATAGGCATTCAATAAATATTTGCTGAATGAGCTAATTGTTATATTTCCTTTAACTGTGAATTTTGGTTCTTTAATAAGTTCTGGAAAATTCTCAGCCACTGACTCTTCAATGTTGCCTTTTCCATTCTCTGTTCTTTCCTTCTGAGATTCTAATTAGACATAAGCTGGACCTTCTTTTGCTATCCTTCATGACTTCCAACCTCTTTCTCCTATTTCCCAGTTCCGTATCTACATATATGGTCTAGATATTTTTCAGACCTATCTTCCACATCATTGCCTTTGTATTCAAGAGTATTAAAACTGTTACATACCTGGGTTACATCCCTTGAATTTTTTATTTCCACAATTATTTTCTTTTATTTATCAAGGTCATATTTGTTATCTTTCAAATATGCCTGGTCATTTACTGGTAGTGTCTTACTTCTTACTCATTTTTGTGTTTCTATTTTTCAGTTTCTTTAAATGTTTTACATAAAATTACTCTATATTTTGAATCCGATAATTACGCTACCTGAAGCCCTTGGTGTTCTGAATCTCTCATGTGTCGTTTGTTGTGTGTTTGGTGATTGCTGATTGTGAGCTTCTGGCTGGTTGATCTTCTCTGTGGGAAACCTGGCCTCTTTCAGAGAGGAGCTGCATTTGCTTCTCTCTGAGCTGGGGGACACTACCGACCTGGAATCACTCTCTCCCTTCCAGACTTCCTGGGTGAATCTACAACAGCTGAATTTGTTGTTGTTATTTGTCTGTCTTATTAGAGGCATGTGGTTTTCCCTTACTTCCTAAAATACCAAAAATTCAACAAAAATTATATTTTATGCTGAATCTTATTTTTTAGCAAGAGTTTCTCCAAGTAACTAGTCTTTTCTGCTAATGGCAAAAGTGTTTTAATAGTTTAACAGCTTTTTTATTTAATGGAGTGAAAGGAAGACCCTAATGAGTGAGCAGTCACCCCACCACGTGTCTGTGCCTTGGTCTAGCAGGGGGTCAAGCAGATCCCTGCAGCAACGATTGTATGGACCACAGGACAACACCAAGGAAAATATGGACAAAAGGAATGAGAATATGAAGAAGCTGACAGCTGATATATTGACTTGTCAACTACAGTTCAACTGAAATTTATTTAGCATTTATTATATGCTAGGCACTAGACAAGGCTGAAAATGCAAAGATGGGTAAGATTCTTTCTCCGATGAGCTCAAGGCCTGGCAGAGAGACTTGCCCTGAGACAGTAATGTGACGAGAGTGGTGACAGGTGTGGTGAAGAGATGCTTTCTTCTGATTGACTGGGGATGAATCAAGGCAGAATGTGCACTGACCTTGACCTCAGCCTCAGAGGACAAGGAAGAGTCCAAGAGGAATATATGAGGAATAGGATGCTCCATTCTCAGATTCTCATCATCATTTTATCTGTAGCCATTTCTTAAGCACCTTCTGGAGCAGTGGTTGTTGGGCATTCCTGTGAACTATCCACAGAGATTTGGAATCAAAAGGTTGGGGTGGAGCTCAGGAATCTTCATTTTTCACAAGCATGAAAGACCCATGCAGGGGGTCCGTGGACCACACATGGAGATATGCTGGGTGTTTGTTTATGAAGAACAAGGCGAGAGTATCTTGAGAAGAACAGCCTTCTGTGTGGTTGAAGCAAGTGCCAGTTCCCCCAAACACACTTTGGACCTTGGGACAGAAGCACCATCCCTTTATGTCAAGCCCGGAGCCCCAGATTCTATCTGATGAAATGCTGCTGTTTATTTGCAGAAAGCTTGGGGCTCTGCAGAGATGAGAAACTATTGGTAAAATCCTATGAGTTGAAGTGGGGTGCCCACAGCTGAACCACACTCCCTGGGAACCTTGGCAAACCTTGGAATGGAGCTCTGGGCAAAGTTAGGGACACAACCAAATGGGATATCCAACAGATATGGCATGGATGTCTATATTTGTTGATGTAATGTATGGGCTGAAGATTCTTGACAGAAGGCAGTTCAGTATAGGAGAAAGAATATATGTACTTGTACTCTGGGGGCAGATAGATCTGGGCCTAAATCCCAGCTCTTCTGTATTTCAACTTTGAGGGTAAAACACAGAATCTGTCTGAGCCTCAGTTTCCTCAGCTCTCGATTGGGCACAATAACACCTACCTTAGTGATTGGTCTGACATCTGCATGCAAAGTGCCTGTTGTTGTGCCTGGCCATAAGAGATGCTAAAAAAAATTGTTTCTTGTTGACAGATAAAGACTCTTGAGCTGGGTGTGTGGTGGGGGAGGGAGAGAAGGAATAAGTGGTGGGCTACACTTGCCCCTGGAGCTGTAGTTTGCTGACCTCTGGTCTAGCATAATAAATCACTAATAAACTTGCCTTAAATATAAAAAAACATCTCTTGGGCTCTAATTTGCTCTTAAGGGAGAGAATGCCCTGTGCTTTCCCTCTGGGACACACAGCTAAGTTATATTTCTCAGCCTCCCTTGCAGCTAGTGGGGCCATGTGACAGAGGCGTTGGGTGAAGTGACATGTGACACTGCCAGGCCTGGAGCCAGAATAACCTTCCTCCTTGCAGTTCCCCTCTCTTCCTTTCTTCCCTCACCTGAAGCCTTAAAAGATGGTGAAGTGCTTAGATGGAAGGAGATCCGTTTTTGAAAGCCTGTAGGGAGAGGCCCCCCCCCCCCCATCTTCCTCCCCTCCAGCTCATCAGTGTGGGAATGTGAAATTAACGAGAAGTAAACTTGTGTGAAACCACTGAGATTTGTTTGTTACAGCTCTTACTATGAGCCCACCCTGACTAATATAGCATTTTAGTGTATTTCCTGTAGGCTGCAGGTACCTGATAAAACAGGAGGGAAGCTGGTTCCTTCAAGACAATCCTCCCCTTGGCCTGCACGCAAGGCCACCATGACCCTTTCCACTGGCATCTACAGCCCTACAGGTCCCTTGCTTCTCCAGGTGCCCTGAGCGCCAGCCCCTCTGTGTTCCAGCCCCACCAGGGCATGCCCGGCTGTGCTCCCTGGGCTCTGGGACGAGCTTTTCTTTTCTCAAAATACCTTTCTTCTTTCTTCACAAGGCCAGTTCCATTTTTTACTCAAAGATGCAGCTAAGAGTTACCTGTTCTGGAAAGACCTTCCATAGCCCCACCCCCCACCCACCTGCCACCACCTGGGGGTGTCTAGTTTCTTCCCTCTGTCTGACCCCCTCACTCTGCTGGTTGTAGTCATTGCTGCACAATGAAATTGAGTGGCATTTAATGAATATTTGTGATGAAATTACATGGCGTTTAATCTTGTGATTAAATTAATGAGTGAACAACAAAGAGATTGAGGGACAAATTTGACCCCTTTTATCATTTTGGCTAGGTGAATCCTGAAATCGACCTTTATAGATTAAAATAAGCTCTTCCTTCCAACAGTGCTTCTGTTGCCGAATTTTTTTTTTTTTGCATTAATTCTACATAATAATTTAGAGAAAATGGACATTTTGACAATTTCGATATATTGAACATAATATATTTGATATAATTTGGACATGATGTATTGCTGCCTTTTCTTAGGCATCGGTCAATTTCTCTCAGCAATGTCTTGTAGTTTTCAGTGTGAAGATCTTACACAGATTTCACTAGTTTCACTCTGGGTATTTGTTGTTTTATTGGTACCATTGTGCAGTGCATCTTCATAATGACTTAAATGCCGCAGCCGTGCATATGCTTCCTCACACCCACGGGGTCTGACAGATCACAGGTGGCCATGGCCCTGCAGAAACTGCCCCTCAGACTTCTGGAGCAGACAACAGACCGCGTGCCTGAGCCCTGTCTGCACATGGGTTCTGTCATCCTCAGGTTTCTAATTTGGGGGGTGAAACCTGGAGCAGGAAAGGAACAGGATGGAATAGAACTGCTGGCTCTCTGAGGCCATAATTTTCATGTGCTGACAGCCACTGTACAGAAAAGGCTTTTCTCAGCTGTCCCGGTGCTTTGCAGCACGTCTGTGTTGTCAACCAATCCACCCTCAGGAGCAGCTGGGCACAGGTGCTGGGCCAGGGGTCAGCGAGGGGCACACGGGGGCCTGGCTCTCAACAGTCTAGAGGCACGGTGGTGAGCCCCCAAGGACTACGGAGGAGGAGCAGCCCCCCGTTTACCTTTCAAAACAGAGTAAAACCTTTCCAACATTCTTCTTCATTTTTTTTCTTTCTTAAACCATAACCAAGAAAGAAAGTTTCTTTCTAGTCTGTGAGGAAAAGGCAGAGTTCCTTAAGGTTCTTGGTGTAGCATTTTAGAAGGACAAATGACTAGTGATCATGCAAATGATGGGTGTGCCATTTCATCTGGGCAAGAGATCAGTGACACGGCCTTAAAGGATTGCTATGCTCTTTTATTTTCTGTGCTCGTATTGAAACAAAGGAACTTTGGGGCTGGTACTTCTGTAATAATAGAGAAAAACAGTGAAGGGTGCAATTTAGGGGCCCATAAGAAGGTGAATAAATAAATGAGATTTTTAAAAATTCCTGCATTTAAATTGTGTGGATAGCATGGGCCCCACGCAGCACGTCCCTCAAAGTGTAAGACAGATTCAGTGGCTTGACTTTAAAACCTGTGTTCAGGGAAGCTAAAAATGAAAGTCAGGGAGTGAGCATGGTGGTCGTTGTTGAATATTTCCTGAAAGCTTGGATCCTCATCTCTGATTGAGAAGGGTGTGAT
Source organism: Equus quagga (assembly GCF_021613505.1). Classification (NCBI taxonomy): domain Eukaryota; kingdom Metazoa; phylum Chordata; class Mammalia; order Perissodactyla; family Equidae; genus Equus; species Equus quagga. The sequence goes on along the minus strand of NC_060274.1, from coordinate 7,957,244 downwards.
CCGAGACTCAGGAACCCTGTCACAGGTTACTGTGAGCGATGGGGACAATGAGCAATAGCCGTGGACCTCTATTTCCTTATCTGAGTAAAGCAGTCAATCGTCAATTGATTCCCAAGGTCCCTCCATCTCTGTCATTCTACAGCCGTGTTGTCTTCAGGCCTCTGACATATTTAGTTCCTGACCCTGAACTCAGGGTCACCATATCCGTGCAAGAGTGGGATGATGTCTTGGGATGAAGCTAACTTAAAACCTGGAGGTGTTAGTTTCTGCAAATCAGGATGCATTCTTCCGCAAGACAACTTTGTTGCCAGTGGGCATGGTGTGCTGTGAATGATGTCAACAGGAGGAGAGGGGAATGGAACAGATGAATGTCCCTGGCACTGTGGAGCAGGTACCCATCCTGCCGTCTTTAACGTTTGCTCCAGACCCTGGGACCTCAAGGAGAATCTGAGGAAGGGGACATGCCATGCGTCACCCACACAATGGAAACTACCCAAGGGGCGCAGGGTGGGTGCCAGCCTGGATTTCAGAAACAAAAGTGATTCTTCTGCTATTGACCTCAGTCTTATGCGGCAGATGACCTCGGTGTGGGATTGTCATAGGGCAGAGAAGGGGGAGGGGACCAAGTGACAAGTGAGTCTCTGACTTTCCATTTTAACAGCGATCTCTGGCACCAGGAGGTTGAGACAGTAATACAGAAAAGCAAATGAGAGCTCCCCAAACCTGGCCATACTCACCGTCTTTGGCTTCAGTCATCTGATTATTAACCCTGAAACATTAAACTTAAAATTTAACTTAGATGTTGAAACATTTAAGTATTTTAAAGTAATTTTGACAAGATTACATCTGTTAAGGGGGTATGTAAATTTCTTGTACAGGTTTTGTTGTCGACTTCTGTTGTATTTATTTGTAATAAAACCAAAAAATAAATGTGGGACACCGTGTTTTCTTAGCAAGTAGTTCAGAGATGAAATTTGGAGGGTTCAAATAATGTGAGAAGTTAGATACGCACCTCTTCATGGATATTTCCAGTTCCTGTGTAAATAATGGCAAACCAGGGCCTTGCTCTCCTCGCCCAAATGTTTGGAGAGTTTTTCTTCTTGGGTTGGTTTCAGCTATTTTAGCAGTTGCCTGTTGAGATATAATTGTTTAATTTTTCTTGGCTTCATAATGCAGAAATAGGGGTTTCATAGATAAGACTGAAATTAGTATATCCTAGCATGGAATGCAATTTTCTTTTATATGCAATGAAAGTTCATTTTATTACTGCTTGTGCAACAGCAGATTGTGGAGGCAGATTTGGTAAAATGGTGATTTTCTATGAAATGCCACCAGCACAGTGGTGTCCAGTGCAAGAGACCCACGAAAGGCCTTTTTGAGAGGCAGATGGAGCGAAGGCCTTGCCAGGTCCTGCTGGCTGGAAGAAAGGAAACAAAACAGACGCTAGCCCTGATTCTTAGGACAATGGGACCCGTGAGACAGTTTGGTCTTAAGGAAGTCCGATGGCTTTGAAAGTTTTTGCTGTTAGTGTTGTCGAATTTCTGGAGCTGGAACCCGCATGCTCTTGAGCGAGGGAGGCTGGGGCTATTGCAGCTTTCCAGAGACAAGACAGAGCATCCGCTCTCTGGACAGCGCTTACATAAAGCAGCATGGACCTGCTCCGAGCTGTGTGATGAAGGCTTCCTCCAAGAGTACAGCTCCTTTCGTAATACTCTCCTCATCCTTTCTGCTTGACAGTGTCTCACATCTCAGATGCCTTTTCCAGTTGTTGCTTATGCCCCACGTACGCACAGAGTGGCTCTGATTTCACGAGGCTTCAGCCAACTGGAAGCATCCACGGCCGACAGCACAAGATGAAAGACAACACGTGTGTCTCTAGTCCCTGGGGAGGGACGCTGTAAGCTGACGCCTCTGAGACATAAACAGAAGGGACCAGGTGCCAGAATCTCCTATTCTGAAGACTGAGTGTAGCACATTTATGGGGATTAAGGGATTGTGGAGAAAACAGTGTGTACGTTTAACATGGGTGATTTTTTAAAAGCGATATTCCACAGACATCTATTGAGAAATGGGGTCCGTTTCATCGTTCTCAAATGAGTTTTTCCAAGCAAACACACACAGTGAAGTCACATGGATAATTATAAATATTAAATAGCTGGGGTGGAGGAGAAAACTAAATTGAAACTAATTAAAATTAATTTAGCATTCACTTTTTAAAAATCCATAAGGAAATACATTTTGGAGTTTCTGTAAAGGAAATTGTTCTGAGAATCTTCTCCACAAAGGTTCTGGATCTTTCTGTGTCTCAGCCACTTATCTGAGGTCCGCTATCCAGTATGTATGTATATGGTGCACACACAGAGTAATTTTGGTTTTAAACTAAACCAAGTCAAGTACATTACAAACCCAGATAAAACTGCCTTTGTATTTATCTGCTCTGAAGATAATTAGATCATGACCATTTATTGTTGCAAAATTCTGTGAAGAAATGATCAAGTGTTAGACCTGAACTGGTTTAGTGTGGCCTATCATTAAGGCAAATAAGTGGCTCAAGACATGGGCTTACTAGCTGTGTGAATATGGGCAGATTGCTTAGTTGGGGATTTTTCCGAACTCGAGTTCTTACAAAATGGGAATAACAGCCGTTGTGTGGAGCTGATGGGAGATTTATATACCTAACACATGCAAAGATTGATATGCATAACACTTATCATTTTGTCTGGCGCATCACAAGTGGTAATTGTGATGACTGTAGTTGTTGATTACAGATATTGAGGAAATCAACTCAGGCAGCTTGGGTCTGGGAACTAGGGGCCGATGGCACACCTCTGGGCCTGAGGGAAGCTTTTGTTGGGCATGACACCAAGATTCCAGCCCTAAGGGATGTGGAGGGGTCCACTCTCCGGAGGTGGTATAGCTGGAGCTTCGTAATAAAGACCCAGGATGGAGGGTCAGAGCTACAAGTTTGGCAAGACTTCCCGAGCCTCCATTTCTCTAGTCATGAGTGGAATTAACCATCTCCCCCATCCAGGTGTCTGCAAGGGCTGCCTGAGACAACATGCTTAGGGAAGGCCCTCAGCACACATTAATACCCTTCTTGATGCTCTTTGTCACTAAGCACAGCTCTCAAGTCCTCAGCGTGCCTGGTCCCGTCTGGAGTTGCTGGACCCCGATCGATTGGCTCAGGCTCCAAGCTGTGTTCTGACTGCAGACGGAGCAGAGAGACGCTGGGTCAGGGCTCTGGACTCTGCTAAAACAGGGCTGGCCGGACAGCTATGGTGCCGCAGGATGTGGACAGGGGAGCTGGCAGCATCTAAAGATGCTTTTACTCACATTCTACCTAAAAGAGAGAAAAACGTCAGCTTTCCTGATTAAAGTTATGGTGGTTTGATTTGCCGCTGCATGGGAGTGGGGAGCCCTCTTGGAGATAAGTGGTGGTGCCATTGTCCTAGCAGGCTGTAAGTTCTTTAAGGACAGGACTGCGTTACCCAGGTTTGTGTTGCATCCTCCACCCCGCTCCCGCAGTGCCAGCCACAGTGCCTTGCAAGATAAATGCCTTAGTCTTTCTGAAGTGTCTCTCTGATCGTGTCCCTTCCTGTACTTTTGCTTCCAGTGCCTTCTGGGTGGAGAAGGGACCCTGGCCTTGTGATCGAGGTCCTTCACAGCCTTGCCGCAGCTTCCCTCCGAACTTTTTGTTGCTACTGCCCAGTTTCAGGGACCTGTTGGACACAGCTCTAGGAAGGAGACAAGCCCAGGCATGACAGCTCTGTCAGTCAGCCCCATGGGGATGCCAGGCCACCATTAGCAGGACTGAGCCCCTTGTCCACCCTGGAGGTCTCCTTGTGCCTGGATCCTGCCTTCTGGAAGCTCAGGTTTTCTCCTGAGCTGGAGTCAGCCCCAGGTCTGCCTTGTCATCACAGCTGTGTCGCATCCCAAGAGAGGACCCAGGGAGGCAGGGGATCCCAGAGCAGAATCCAAAGGATGGCAGAGGCCAAGAGAGCGCAGTGCATGAATAAAGCAACCCACAGGAGATACTCTTACCTCCCACACCTTGTTAGAGAAGGGTCCTAAGTACCCTAGAGACGAGACTGCCAGAACCAGCGCAAACTGGACGACTCTCTCCCTTGAACATCCCTTGACCCTTTCTTCTCTGTTCCCTTGGTTGTTCTTTTCTCTTTGCTTCTGTCTCCCTCTCGCAAGAGCTCATGTCCTCATGAAATTATCCTGCTCACCTGAACCAGAAAACTATCTCCTGCTTCTGGACTCCAATAGTGCTCCGTTCTTCTTCATCATCTTCATCACAATAGCTTGCATGTATTGAGTGCTTACACTGGATGTGGTGAATTGCATAATATCTCATTTAATCCTTCCACAGTCCTGTGATATGTAAATATTATTATCCATTTTAGATGGGAAAAAAACCCTGAAGTATAGAAAGAGCAGTTATGCAACTTATTCAAAACCACATGGCTTCTAAGTGACGGAATCAAGATTCGATCCAGTTTTCTGCAAAGCACAACCTCTTAAACCCACTGCTGTGACTCCATAGCCTGAATCGTCCCACGTTTAGATTTAGTCTACTTTCTCCACTCTGTTGCAAGCTGCTTCAAGGCAAGAACAATGACGCGGACAGCTTTGACCTCTCCTCAAAGAATGTAGGACACCCAATGCCTCTTACCTTTGTTGATGGAATCCTTTGGGTTCGTCTACAGGTGGGCTTTTAATTTCTTATTAACAGTGTTCTCAAGAGGGTTTGAGCTGAATGATACTGTTGGAACTGGTGTGTTCTGTGGCTTCAAGGAGCAGATTCCAGCCAAGGAAAGTCTTTGGCAAATAAAGGAGGACAGCCAGAGGTACAGACTGCAGCTCTCTGGCCCCAGTGTAGAATGTACTTCTTCCCTGGCCAATTGAGATGGCAGCCTGGCACCTGTCTGCCTGCTTTTACCTCACTAGGGCCCCTGTGGATCTGGGAGGGGTTATTGTCCACAGTGGCTCAGAGGGGCACACAGCTCCACCCATTGCCTTCTCCCCGGCCGCTTTCTGAGTGAGGGATTTTAAAAGGAACTGAAATATCATTCTAACATGAAGCTCTTTCCTTTGCATGTTTTTCTCCCAAGCAGCAGAAATCCTTCCATCAATCCACACAGCAAAATGTTCCGTATGGATGCTGTGGTTGGAAAGGCTGCAGTGTGGCTCATGGTGTATGTTCTAGTTGGTCAAGAAGACAATTTTCCTCACATTTTTGGGCAGTTTGCAATGGCCCTATCATATCACAGTTTGCTTGTCCTGCCCTGAAAAGCTGGCCTCAGAGAAAAGACCAAAAGACTCCCCGGCAACCCACTGAAATCTATGAAAGGGACACACGGCAGTGATGGTGGGGCAGTAATCATGAATACTGAGAGTGAGGTTGAGGATGAGGTAAATTTGGGCTAAATTGCTCTATGTTAAGCAATCCAGTTCTCTTGACACTGAATAGACACTAACATTTAATCCATGAAAGTAGCTTAATACCCAAGAGGGACAAAAAGCCGTACTATAATATACACTACATATAACCTTATAATTATTAATACACACTTCCTGCTTAGAAACTTATTTTCTTCTTAATTACCAGAAAACATTAAAACATAGTAAACAGTCAACTCATTTAATCTTCACACATCCTGCGAGGCATGGGCTGCTGTCCACAGTCTGTAGAGGAGGAGAGTAAGGTACAGAGAGATTAAGTGACTTGCCCCAGGTCTGGAGCTACAGGATGGGAGAGCCGGAAGAGATGTTTTTCATGTCTGAACCAACAAGAGATTAACTGATATCTCCAGAATAAGAGAAAGGCTTCTGTAAATCAACAATAAAATGACAGCAAGTCTTGTAGAAGAAAGGACAAAGGAATAGTCAATTCATGAAAGGAAACCCAAAGACCGTTAAGCATAGGAAATGATGCGGACTCATTCATGATCAGAGAAACGCAAATGTGAACGGCAGGATAGCACTTTACACTTGTTAGGCTGGTTAGAAACAAAAAAGCCAAGTTTTGCCAAGACAACTCTTGGTAGATTGCAGGTTCACTGCTGGAGGACACATGGACCTATTCTCAAGAAGGATCTAGAACCACTGGAACAAATTTGTAGTCTACATACGTATACCGTGACCCAGCAATTCCACTGCTATGCATGAATCCCAAAGGAAATTCTCAACCCATCCATCAGGAGGCAGTTATGTTCACTGCAGCATTATTTGTGTGGCAGGGAGCTGGAGGCAATCTGGGAGAGAGGAAATGTCAAATGCAACAGATATGCCCATGCAGCAGTCAGAAATGATGGATTAGGTATTCACATAGCATCATGGACAGTCCAAAGGCGTAGGCCTGAATTAAAAAGTAAGAAACAGAATGAGGTGTATGATACAACATCATTTACATAAAATTAAAACTATGTGCACACAGAGCCAGCCCTCATGACCTAGTGGTTAAAGTTTGGCATGCTCCGCCTCAGCAACCTGAGTTCATTCCCGGATGCAGAACCACACCACTCATCTGTCAGTAGCCATGCTGTGGTGGTGGCTCACATAGAAGAAGTAGAAGGACTTACAGCTAGAATATACAACCATGCACTGGGCATTTAGGGAGGAAAAATCATGTGCACACAAAACAATGTAGATTTTGCAAGAATACAAACAAAAAGATACACCTTAACACGTCAGGATGGCTCCTTTGTGGGGATGGGGTAGGAAGAGGAACAGGGATAAAAGAGAATAAATAAAATAAGATAGGGATCTTGTATAACCAATGATTATAATACATTATAATTAACCTTCTGCCCTTGAGGTTTAAAAGAGACAAAGAGATAAAAAGAAGGAAATTGATTTTTTCTGCCAAAGACTCTATGGGTCTACAAGATGGCTTAGAAATCACCCCAGCCCTGGCTTAGAGAATGGATTGGCCCATAATCTAGAAATATAGATAGGATCTAGGTCGGTGCATTTCCCACTGTGTTTTAGCCATGCCAGGCATTGCAGCGCCTGCCCCCTTCAGCAGAGTAATTCTCCTTTTATCAGTTTCATTTTGGTGTTAAGATTCTGTTTTGTTTTTTAAGAGGGGAGCTCAGGTGCTGCTTCTAAACTAATGTTTGAAAAACTACAGGATAAATATTCCCCAGGATCCCTTCCAGATCTAAAATTCTATATTTTCATCAAAATAACCAACTTAATGAAAAATGTTTGAAAACAGACTTTGAAATGTCAGCTCCACGTGTGACTGTACGGGTGTTTTCTTGGGAACTTTCTCTTCCTAAGGTTCATTCAGCTTCTTTCTGTCAGACTTCAGTGTACGATGAAGCATCATTTAAAGTAAACCTGTGCAGAAATTTGCGCCCTATAGACTAAATAACATCCTAAGTGTATGATACTGGAAATTTCTTCATCCCCTGTGGCAGCTGACTCAAGACCTCCGCAGAGCTCTTTACCTGTGGGTACCAGGACAGCACTGCTGAGGGACAGGGCACAGATGACTTCAGTGGGCAGCTGGGGATGCTGTGTCCTCCAATGCAGACCACCGAGGCATAGATGGAAGGCCTTTCCTGAACATGTCATGTGGAAGATGTCTCTCAGGTTCCATCTCAAAAGTGTAATGTAAAATGTAATAATTCAATCAAGTGTAGTAGTACATTCCCAATATTGCCTTTCGGTTAATCCACAGTTTTTATCATGCCTTTATGTGTTCTCAGATACAGAATTGCAGGCTTTGCTTTTGTCTTCAAAGATCATGTGGTCTTCCTGGTTAGGAAGACAAAGGTGGCAGATATTGCTTGAAATCTTCTGGGGGACTGGGTTCTCGAAGTCATAGGACTGGGCGAATCTCCTGTCATCACTTTCCTTTTAAATTTGCCCTTTTCCATTGTCCTTAGGTTCCTTAGTGAGGTACTGTTTTCATCTGAGAGAGCAAAGCCTGATACAAGGGTGAATGTGCAGTTCAGCTTCTTAGGGAGCAGAATGGGGGCAAGGAGCGGGAGGTGGGGAGAAGGAAGTACGCTGCCTTACCATCGCATCCTCCAAGAAGCTGGGTGGAGGGTGGGGGGACAGAGAGAGGGGAGGGGGAAGGGGGAGGGATTTATCCACTGGCTTTTGCCTCCCCAGGCATCAACCCCCTCACACTTTCAGGTTGCCCACAAATGGGCGCCTAGTGGAAGCCCTGAGATGGGAGGCCAGAGGCACCTGGCATGGGCAGGAGGCCAGGAGCTGTGAGGTGGGGCCTGCATCAGGTCGTCAGAGCTCCCACAGGACTGGGGCAGGAGGCAGGTGAGGCCTAGAAGATGGGAGGGGTGCAGAGAGAGTCCAATATAGGGACCAACAGATCATTAGCTCCTGCACAGACTCTGCCCAGAAATCTTAATAGGGCCAAGCTCACGGGATTTTTGCCTCCCTGTTTCCAAACACTTGCACATCGTGGATTCTCTGCCACCGTCTTTTGCTCATCTTCCTGTCACACCCCCTATGTCCCCGCCCCCCTCCCCAGCAAAGGGGCTGCCATGAATCCCCTGCCTTGTCCGTGGAGTTTTCCTCTTATGATTCTGAGTTCTGCACCCAGCCCCCACTTTCTTCCAGGGCTTGCACCGGGGGCTCTCCTAGGGTGACCAGCTTTCCAGTTTGCCTGGCGTTGAGGGGGTTTCCTGGGACCTAAGAATTTTGTGCTAAAACTGGGAGAGTCTCGGGCAAATGGGGACAGTTAGTCACCCTGACGTCTCCACAAGTAGAAAAAGTGATTCACGAGATGTATAATAATGAAAAGTTGTGAACAACTTGGATGTGTAATGGAGGGAATCTGATTAAATAAACAGAGTACCCATTTGTTATAGTATGTCAGAGATGACAAAACTGTGTTTACAAAATAGCAATATAGAAAAGGTAATGATACATATTAAGTTAAAAAAAAAACCAGACTGGGCTATCAACCTGTGCATATCGCACGATTCCAAGCATATATTTAAAATCTCTGCATGGTAAATTGGTTGCTGAAAAGTAGGGACTGCTTGCAGAGGCCTTGAAGGAGAAGCGTTTAGTTCCTTCTGCTTACACTTTTTCCTTGACAAATTGGGACATTCTTCCACCAAAGGCGGTGCTAAAGTCGATGTAAACTGAGTGAACGTTACGATCGTGCTGCACTTGCAATTGATGAGCAGAATGCATGCAGCTTGTTCCAGCTCGCTGCAATTATTTTGTTCCACGTGATGGGATTGCTGAGAAATAAGTCAAACGTGCAAAAATGAAAGCATGCAAACGAGATTGGGTTTCCAGCAAAGGAACAGGTGCCAAATTCCTGCTCAGTAAGGCCCGCTGAATAGGCGTTGTGGGATCCGATAGTTAATGAAAGAACGCTATTGATGATCTCTTACCCTAAATAGTTACCCTAGTTGCTTCCATGAACGAAAAGCCTCTCAGAAAAGAGGGGGCGTGTTCGGAGAAGATAGCTCCTGTGTCAAAGGTACCCGGTCTGGAAACTGTCTTTAGATGATGAGAGGACTTTTCTTGCCCAGCACAGGATCACAAAACAAAATTGAGGGACATGGGTATGTGAAACGTACACTTGCCTCGCTTAATGTGAATAATCCAAAAGGCGATTGCTTCATTTAGCAGGAATTAAGATGTGACTCTGACCCAGCTTATTAAAAGCTTATTAAAGCTAGAGGCTGTGTAAATATCCTGGTGACTGCATTATATTATGCCTTATCTAGTTTATATTGTTTTATATTATTGATCTTTTTTTTTACTATGTGACAAGGTACATATGCTTGATTCATGAACCATTAATTTATTTGTTTGAGATTATGCGATATTTGGGGTTATTTTGATTGCTGAATTTATTTTCAGTCATAAAGCCATAGTAGACAGGTCTGTTCTAGGAGCTTTAAATATATTGCTTTATGGGGGAAGTAGTTGTTACTTCCCTGTTTTCCAAAGGATGGAATTGAGGCTGGGAGTGGTTGCACGACGTGCCCAAGATACGACAGTGTGAGAGTTAGTTTCCTTCTGAGGTCAGCCGTTGGGGTGGGGACCCACGGTCCCTCAAACCAATGTCCTGTCCCACCCATCTTCCTCGAAAGCAGTGGCTCTCAAGTCTTAGAATCACCTGAAGGGCTTGTGAAAACTCAGCTCACTGGACCCCACCCCAGAGTTTCTGATTCGGTAGTTCTGGGGTCGGGCCTGAGAATTTGAATTTCCGACAAGTTCCCAGGCGTTGCTGACGCTGCAGGTCTGGGGACCACGCTTGGAGAACCACGGGTCTAGAAGGGGGTTTGCTTTAGCTGGTGATTTTTTCATGATGACGATGACTGGCTAACCTTACACGTGAATGGAAAACGTGGCTCTCATCAAGGAGAGTTCATACGAAGTTTGGTTCTTCTTAGAAATTCAGCTTCTGCTCATCGATGTGGTTTCTCTCGCGCTCGTGTTTCCCCTTGTGGTCCAATTTGCATGTCACTAGAGGATGGGTCTTATGAAAACGTCATATTGGTTATACCATGTTTCTATTCAGGGAGCAATCAAGGATCTCTTTTGTCCATGAAACGAAATTCAAGTACCTCCATCTGGCATTGAACTCGCCCCTGCCTGCAGCTTTTTGAATGTAATCGAATCTTCCTCTGGTCTGCACAGAGGACCCTCTGCCCCAGCCAGGCCAGCTGCTGCTCGGTGCCTTCCCACCTACACCCAGCAGTCACCCTGGAAGCCACGCCGTGAGCCATGTCATCAACTGGAATGCAGCAATTCATTCATTCGGGAGGAGCGAGATGTGTAGGCTGCTTGCCCGCACCTCTGCAGCTACAGGTTCCCGCCTTCCACAGGCGGCCTCCCACCTCATGTCCTTCCAACTTGCTGACTTGGTTCCCTCCCTCCATGTGCCCCTCTCCGTTGACCCTTCCTCCTCTCCCTTCCCTGTCCAGCTGAGATTCAAGGTCCAGTTCTTCAGCCGCCATCTTGCACTCTCCACTCCCTGCCCCCCTGGCTGCCTGGGCTGCAGAGCTCTGTGGGAGGCCCCTCACCCTGCAGTGTGTGGCTCTGTCCTCACTAGTTCAGGGGCCTCTCAGTGCTGCCTGGTGTTCCTCCTGGGTTTCCTCAGCCTCTCTGGTTTCTCACAGTCTCTGTTCTCTGCCAACTTCCAACCTGCCCCTCCCTGCTCAGACGCTTTCCCTCACTCTTAGCAAATCCCCTCACTTTCCACTCCCCCGAGGAAATAGAAGACTGGAGTAGGAAGCTTCTTCAATGTCTTGCCACCAAGACAGGAAACTGTATCTGCTCCCCTCCTTTCCTCCTGATGTCACAGTGGAAGTCGTAACACCCCTCCCCATGGAAGGCTTCTCTCTCCACCTCTGCTCAAGGGCCTGCCCCCTTCTCAGATGATTCTTGCCTCCACCGCCACCCCCCTGGTTCCTTCACTGGCACCTTGGCCACATTTAAACATGCTCCAGTGTGTCTTATCTTTAGAACTCCCTCCTCATGCCCGTATCTCCTGACAGCTGAGGACCCATATTTCCCCATCACAAGCACATTCTCACTTTCCACTGTCCCCTCAACCCAGTGCAGTCCCCTCCGTCCCCATCACTCCGCAAAATCAGCTCTTGTTGTGTTCTCTGCTGACCCCGGTGCTGCTCTCCGCTCGCCCTCTCGCTCCTGGTCTTCTGTATAACACCCAAGTGTCACCTGGTGCTTGGGGGAGGAGCGTGATTTAGTGACCCTGATGCCATAGTCACCAGTTCATATTTCACTGTTCTGCTCATTTTATGCTCCCCAGTGCATCTCCTGTGTCATGTCTGCCCGCTCTGCCCAATGTCCGCTGAAGCCAAGCACATTTAAACAGATGGGCACAGCTGGGCTTGTGCCATTCTGCTGATCCTATAGTACTTCCAAGAACCATGAATCTGAAATCTGGAGACAGTCTGCAGAAAATATTCAATTTAGTAAAATGTTAAGGCAATTTAGGTTAACTATCATGCATTTCATCATTTCCACCATGGTCTTTATTGCCAAGTGCCTACTTGGAAAGTAGATGCTCTTAGGAGATTTCCATCTTGATGATTTCAGTTTGCCATTGTTCTTTACTTTCTCAGTAGCACCCCATCTGTAAAGAACCCCATCCTCAAAGCCTGACAGAGTATATTGATAAATTATCCCTGAATGCCTATGTTTACGTGCTTAACTTTCTAGAGGCCAAAATCCATTAGCATTTCAAAAAAATTGTGTAAATAATGCTGCTGTAGCATGCTAACATTTTCCAGACTATTATGAAAAATTTTAACTCATTTGTAAGTAATGGGAAGCAATACCAGAATTTACGACTGTGTAGAACCATTATCAGAACAATTCCATTGACCTGTACCTGTGGTTCTCATTGGCCACTGATAGCATTTTCATCTCCATCTTTGAATCTTCAAATGAACCAAGTAGAGTACAAATAACCTTACCTGTGAGTCTTTTGGAATTTATTTTTAACATTAGCACTTAGAAATTTACTGGAAATTTCAACAATCTGTATTTTATGTAGAAATACAAATGTTTACATTTCATCTAAACTTTTCAATTAAAAAAATACAAAATCTTTCAAAGAAAAAATTAACAAATATTCACGTCCCCACTCCCCACAATGAAGAAATGTTGGCATTTTGTCATATTTACTTTATGTCTTTTTAAAAGAAATAAACCATTTCAGATCAAGTTGAGATTCTCCTTACTATCGCTGTGTAAGAAATTGTGCTAAAACTTAGTGACTAAAACAATCATTTTCTTGTACTCAGATTCTGGCGTCAGAGATTCAGAACAGGCACAGTAGGGAATGCTTGTCTCTGCCTCCATGATGTGCGGCCTCAGCTAGGTAGACTCAGAGGCTGAGATGACCTGATGGCCAGCAGCTGGAGCCATCTGGAGGGGCCTTCATTCATATCCCTGGCAGGTGGTAGTGCTGTCAGCTGGGATCTCATCTGGATCTCTCAGCTGCAACAGCTGCATGTGACCTTTCCAAGTGCCTTGGGCTTCCTCCTAGCATGGCAGCCTCAGACTTCTTGCGTGGTAGCTCACAGCTCCTTGTGTGTTTCAGCTCACAAGACAGACTGCATCTCCTTCTGTGGCCTACCCTCGGAAGTCACACTGCATCATTTCTGCTGCATTCTGGTGGTTTCAGGAGAGTCACAAGCTCTGCCAGGATTCAGGGGATGGAGAATTAGACTCTACTTCCTGATGGGAGCACGGCAAAGTTCTGGAGCAGCACGTAGGGTAGGAACTCTGGTCACCATCTTTAGATTGGCCACAAGTGGTCAGGGGCATCCATTGTGGTGTTGGGTTTCTAGTCCATTTTTTATAGTTGTCCTACATATGTGGACATCGACATGAAGGTCTTCTTGTCATGTCTCTCTTTCTAAAAACTAATCACAGAGAGCCATGGAGAGCCAGTGGAAAGCCAGGCATTGTCAATGCTCTTACATTATTATTTATCAAGCCAGATTAGGGGTAACATGGCTTTAATAAAGCAGTATATACATTTGATTTAGTTAAACTATACTCTCTACTTTCTAATACTTTCTAATCATTAGTAATGAGTATTCATATCTTATTTAATGTAGCATTTTACAGTGTTTAAACTACCTTCACATTTATTTCCTCAGGTAAAGCTGGGTGAAACTAAAACATGATAAGAATCTTAAGACTCAAGTTCATATTTTGGATGAATCAAATAAAATAAAGGGTAATAAAATGCTTTGGGAACTGTACAGAGCTGTTAAGATGCCCCTTGTTAGGCAGTCTCATAGTCAGATTTGTCAGTGAGCTACTTGTATGTTGCAGTCCTGCCCTACGCTTAATCCTTTATCTCTTTGCTGACCCTGTTCCCTCTGCTTCCACCTCATCTGTGTGTGTCTAAGTACAACCAGTTCTTCAAGGCCTTGCTCAGATGCTGCCTCCTCCATAAAGCCTTTCCTGGCACATACCTCGCAGCTGGAACTCATCTCGCTCCTCTGTGCTTGCCTAGCAGTCTGTGTTTCTCTATGGCATTTAAACACATTCTACCTTGTAGTCTATTTCACATACTACATCGCTGGTGCTCAACTGGGAGCGTCTAGCAGACCTGAACCCAGCCTTGATCTTTTCTCGGTGCACACCAATGTGCCTCACACCCAGGAGCAATCTGTGGAAGTCTTTTGAATGAATGAATGAATGAATGAACTGTCTTTTCGCCATACTTAGCTCGTTTGCGCCTCTCTCAGGCTGTGGAGAGTGCAAAACCTGGAACTACTTTAAATGTGGCAATGTCTGGTGGGACAGTGAACCCTCCCCTGGCTTTCATGCTCATCTGTGGGGGCTCTGCTCCTCAGTTTGGAGCAGATGTGGCTCGAGAAGAGCCACAAGAAAGAGACAAGACTTGGCAGCGGGGAGGCTGTCCAGGCCTTTTCGAGGATGGGTGCCAATCTCCAACTATGAAATTCAATGAATGTGTGTCTTGTCTCCACTTGTAACTTGCAAGCACTGCAGTCACAGTGGTTGGAGCATCTCTGCTTCCCAGGTACACTTGAAGGCACAGAGAGAGAAAGTGGGTGCACACTGGCTTTGGAAGCCTGACACTTACTGCTTTCCCGAGGGGTGGGCAGACAGCACCGCAAGAAAGACCACATTGTCACCTTCAACTTTGGTGGCATGGTCTCTCTCTAGAAACTTATCAGACCAGATCTGGACATGCAGGGGCTCGCAAACAGCCAGATCCACCTCAGTGCACAAAATCAGCACCAGCGCCTTCTGCAGTGCCCCGTTGTGTCAATATAATAAATACAGTCTTAGCAATGGTCTATTTTCCTTTTATCTAGCCTAGTCTGAGCCCAGAAAAGGCATCAACAGCCAAGGTGACACTCTACTCTAGAACCTTCTCTCCTTTTCAAAACAAACATAATTTTAAGAGCAAGATGCATAACTCTTCTTCTCAACAGCCTGCGCCTTTTCCCTGCTGAAGCAATTGGTTCTTAGAGCAGCAGGAAACTGCTAGAGCAATGCTTGAAGAGAAAGAAAAACCAGGCTGGTATGAGACCAACATTTCTTTACATTATACCAGTTGCAGAAAATTTCAGAGCCAGCGTGAGGCAATATTCAGTTGGCAAAAATATGATGGAAGAAGCTCACGCTGCTCAAAAGAGGTAGTTTAATGAAGTTGGTGTAACTATCGACACATTTATTTAAAGGAAAATGACCAAAAATCTCAAAACGAGACAGTTTGGGGTATTTGCTGCCATACACATCTATCCGAGCAAAAGTAGTTTAAGAATGATGTCTTGCACCTGCTGAAATGAAGAATGTATATTTCAGCGATTTTTAAAACTCCATTTTTTGTATGAGGCCAGAGGTTGGGGCATCCTGGGGAGTTGAAGGAGGTGGACTTGGCCATCAGACATTTCAGCTCAGCCTCCTCCCCACCTGCTAGCTGGTATAACTTCCAGCTGGTCTCCTGATCTCTCTGATCTTGGTTTCCTGGTTTGTGAAATGAGGATAAAAGTTGTGTCTACCTTGCAGGGCTGCGGATATGAGGCCCGCCATAGTATATACAGTAAGGCATTATCTGTATTCATTCACCTGAACATCTGGATGTGTGCAGTCAAATGGCCAGATTGTTTTTTTGTGTTTTCTTCAATTCTTTTTTTTTTTCCTAGAGATTGGCACCTGTGCTAACCTCTGTTGCCAATCTTCCTTATTTTTTTAATTCTCCCCAAAGCCCCAGTGCATGGTTGTATATCCTAGCTGTAAGTCCTCCTGTTTCTTCTGTGTGAGCCGCTGCCACAGCATGGCTGCTGACAGATGGGTGGTGTGGTTCCAAGACTGGGAAGCAGTGAAAGTGCTGAACTTCACCGCTGGACCATTAGGGCTGGCTTAACAATTTGTTTAAAAAATACGTTAAGAAGCAAATATTTTCAATTTGGAGGCTTATACTACTAACTGTAATGTGGTCTCAGGTCCCATGACAAACCAGAATTGCAGTCCTAGAGGGTCTGTTAATCATGCCCTGGCGCAGGCCAAATCGGAGTGCATCCTAGACCTGGGAAGGGAGCTGGGATGACCCTCAGGTCTTCCTCTGACACACCTAACACCTGGGCCTGGACCGTTTGGGGCTCCCTAAGGACTTTCGGAAAGACACAGTTGGGCAGGGAGGGTGTGTCTGTGTTCTAGAAACACTGTTTAGTTATATGATAACAAGGTTTGGTCTGGCCTTCAGGTCAAATAGTTATGAACTCTGCAGCCACAACAGGGAAACGTTTGCAAAGCTGCAGTCTCTGGGTGGAATTCAGTCAATAATCCTATTGTCCTTGGACTTCCTTAAAGCTCTCGACCAAAACTCCTGGCCACAACTCTCCAAAGATTAAGTGTTTTCTCAAGTCTTTTTTCCTGATTCTAATCAGTTGCAAATGTTATAAAAATAAATCTGTTCTCAAGTTCCCCTTACTCTTGCTCTCAAACACAAACCACCAAGAGAACAGAAAACAAAGTAGAAGTGGACACAAGACGCAAAAGGAGGACAAGCCCACCTGCATAGGCTGCTAAGAAGCTTAGATTTGGCTCAAAGATTTCTGTTTGTTTGGGTAGGTTTACCTTTTTTTTTTTTCTGGGAAAGACACCCTGGGCTAACATCTGTTGCCAATCTTCTACTTTTTTTTCCCCCTCCCCCAAAGCCCCAGTGCATAGTTGTATATTCTAGTTGTAAGTCCTTCTAGTTCTTCTATGTGAGCCACCACCACAGCATGGCTACTGACAGATGAGTTGTATGGTTCCTTGACAGGGAAATGAACACGGGCTGCCGAAGTAGAACATGACAAACTTTAACCACTAGGCCAGCGGGGCTGGGTCAGTTTACCTTTTTTTTTTGAGGACGATTAGTGCCAAGCTAACATCTGCCATCAATCCTCGTTTTTTGCAGAGGAAGACTGGCCCTGAGCTAACGTCTCTGCCCATCTTCCTCTACTTTATATGTGGGACGCCTACCACAGCACGGCTTGGCAAGTGGTGCATAGGTCTGCACTGGGGATCCAAACTGGCAAACCCCAGGCCACTAAAGCAGAATGAGCAAATTTAACCGCTGCACCACCGGGCTGGCCCCTACCATTTTTAACCTTGTGGTAATTTGTGGACTTATGCTGATGATAGCTTCTGCTTTTCTTATTGGTTTATTTAATGTTATGTTCCTCCTCTAAAACTGTTCACTGTGTGTTTGTCTCCCTCCTAATCTGATAGTAGTTATTTTAGCGACATGAATAACCTGGTGTTTCTAATATTCACTCCATGTTCACAGAATCAGAAAATAGCAGAACAGGAAAGCACAGACCTTCAAGACTGTCTGTTCATTGTCTCCTGACTTGATGTGAGAACAAAACTAAGGCTGAGAAGATTCTAGAATGAGGTGTCAAAGTCAGAAAGGTGGTAATAGGATTAGATACAGCCTTTTGATATTCATATCAAAATCAATCATTTTTAGAAGTCTAAAAAAGACACGTGTTAACCTGAGAAAATGCCAAAGATTTAAATTCTGTGAGCTACTTTTCATATTCTGGAGAAGTTGATTTTTATATAGCACTGTTGCTGGTCTTTCATCACCTTGGCTGTGTCTCAAGAGTGTGTTCTTATTAGAAAATATAAGCTTTGGCAGACTTTGAAAGGTATACAAGTTGCTCCATGTTCTGACTAGATTATGAAAATCTTTGGCAACTGTCATTTCCAAGTGGAGAAAAGTGTTGCCAATAATTTGGAAAGACAGAAACTGAAATCTAATAAGATGAGATGGGTCTCCTTCTTGATCCTAGAATCCCTCCCCAGGGAATGTCTGGTGGACAGTCAAATATATCGGGAAATCCTTGACATCTTGAGATGGCAAATTTCTAAAAGGGATTGGAGTCTAGATGTCCTAGGAGAGGCCCCAGTAGTTAACAGGCCCCCACATCACCCCCTCCAGTGGGAGGTAGGGTACGGGAGTCTGTCTTTCTCTCCACAGGACGGATAAAGAAGATTATGGGTTTACTTCCTCAAAAAGGATGGTTAAGCTCATTGAAGAATTTACTATTATTTAGTTTTTAATAGTTTTTTCTATTTGTTTCACCCAATCTACAATCAGATGGCATTCTTCCTGCATGTTCCATTGGGTCTCAACAGCCCAGTGAGCTGCTGAATATTACTTTGTCTGCATGGAGCAAAATATCCCCTGGTACTGTTTTCAAAATGCCAAGTAGAAATGATAAAACTACTTTTTGCACCATAAAAGTCCCCAATTCTCTTGCTTCGTGATAGGTCAGTTTGGTACCTTCTTTTTCCCAAATCAAAGAATCATAACTTTATTATGATGATGAGTTCTACACCTTGTAATGTTTCCAAGGAGAAATCCTGAGTGGTTTTTTTTTCCTCCTTTAGTACAGTACTTATAATTGTCAAATAGCAGGCCTATTTTTGTGTGATTCCAAACACAAACTAGCCCCTGTGTATAACTGCAGTTAGAGCCTAAGAACTCGAGGTGCTGTCACTCACGCTGGTTACTTGCCATTGTTTTTACTTGTATCTCGTTATTTATTACCTGTGCTCACAAATCATATGCAGATAAATACATCTGAAATATACACGCTGACTATATCATCTATTTTTATTTTTCCCATCATCTAGTCTGGATAGCCTTCTTTCCAAAATGTTGAGTCATTTTTATATATTTATCATGTCCTTTAAATGTCTCTACATCTCCTAATTATTTCAGAGGACTGTTATCATGGAAAAGTTACAAAATCAATTCCGAGAAGAAGCTGTAATCACCTTACTTAACTCTGAGGCTAATCTAGACCTTACATTTTACTTTTTTTTAAAACTAGTGTTGAAAAACTTTGTGGGAAAATGGATTACTATGGGATGTACTTACGCATATTTACTTCAGAACTATGTCAGAGTTCTTTTCTTTATTTTTTGATTTTTTTTTTGCTGAGGAAGACTTGCCCTAACCTAATATCTGTTGCCAATCTTCCGTCTTTTTATTTTTTTTATGTAAGCCACTGCCACAGCATGATCACCCACAGATGAGTGGTATGGTTCCACACCCGGGAACCAAAGCGGAGTGTGCCAACCTTAACCATCAGGACGGACCCAATATATCAGAGTTTTTACAAAAGAATCTGTAATCTACATAAATGAACAAGTTGCTTTACATAATATTTTTTAAAACTTGCTTTGTAATAAATTAGAATACGGAAAGGTTAACAAAACAACTGTAGTAAATTTTTTTAATTATAATTTAATCTTTCCACCCCAAAATGCATTTATTTTGATGCTATGATTTGGCTATATTTCAAAGCTCCTACAGATTTAGCATTCTTTTTTAAAATTAAGGCTTGCAGTATATTTCAATAATGATGAAAAAAATAAAAATTATCTAATCCCTTATCCAAAAGAAAGAATTGGTTTAATAATTATGGTCACATATGCAATGGACTAAATACAGCCATTTATAGTGATCATATAGAGGAGATTCACAAACTCATGAATCAAGGCAGACTCTGTAAAATAGAACATAGACATATGTACATATGCATAGATAAAAGTCTAAAGAATATTCATATCAGAGTGGAATTGCAATTATAATAATTAGTTGTTTTTCTTCTAACTTATAGACAGTCATCATGTTCCTTAATTCAGAGCCGGTCCAGTGGCTCAGTGGTTAAGTTTTCACATTCCACTTCAGCGGCCTGGGGTTCGCTGGTTTGGATCCCGGGTGTGGACCTAGCACCACTTGTCAAGCCATGCTGTGCAGGCATCCCACATGTAAAGCAGAGGAAGATGGGCATGGCTGTTAGCTCAGGGCTAATCTTCCTCAAAAAAAAAAAATAAATAAATAATTTTTAAAAATTGCAGACGACGATCATCTTAAGATAATTTTTTTCTTCAGCTTTTTAATCTGATGATACAGAATGATAATGTAGTAAATCAGATTTTCAAACCAAAAAACAGGGACACGTAGTCTGAGAAATATTTACTTTGGAGACAAAGAAAATTATGGATTTGGGACTTTTCTGGAAAATCCAGGATAGTCATGATGAAGATGTGTAGCTTCTGGAGCCACAGAAATAGATATCCACGAAGATTCTGATAGGCGGAGCATCTCCAATCCAGTGGGTGCATTTTATCTGGGCCTCGAAGAACAAAGGAATAGGATTTGACCAGGCAGAGAAGAGAAGGAAAAATGGTGTGCCGGGTAAAGAGAAATGCTGGCAGCTCAAAAAGGTAAAAATGATTCAGATATGTGCAAACACGCTAGTGGAGCTGAGAAAGTGAGAATTGATGAGTGATAAGATTGGAAACATGTGTCAACGCATTATGCGGCTTTGAAAGCTATAATAAAAAGCCTGATCTTCATTCTGTAAAAAGTGGGGAACTAGTGAAGGTTTCAATCAAAGGAGAAATCATTTCATTTCCAAGGCAAAGAAATTTTAAAAAGGCATTCCCATCTAATACCACCTGTAGGACCTGTTATTATTCTAAGGTAGATTATTATTATTTTAGTAATATCTCATAAGACAGATGCTAAGGGCCGGCCTGGTGGCGTGGTGGTTAAGTTCACACATTCTGCTTTGGCGGCCTGGGGTTCAGTGGTTTGGATTCTGGGGGTAGACCTACATACCACTCATCAAGCCATGCTCTGGCAGCATCCCACATAGAAGAACTAGAAAGACTTACAACTAGGATATACAGCTGTGTACTGGGGCTTTGGGGAGGAAAAAAAACAGGAAGATTGGCAAAAGATGTTAGCTCAGGGACAATCTTCCTCACCAAAAAAAAAAAAAAAAGACAGATGCTTAACAGACTGATTTTTGTAAGCATTCATTGTGAAGCTTGAACTTCAGATTGTAGGTGTTATGGTTGACATCATGGAACCAGGCACCACAGAAGCTGACTCATCTCCCACACTCAAGGCTGACTGGGTCTCTGGGACTGAGAAAATTGGTAAAAGTATGAGTCAGATTTTGTGCACAACTTTAAATGAACACTGTTTTAGAGGGAAGTTAGATGAGTGTATCATCTCAAACACTCATAGTTAAAGGTTATCCTACGGTATCTTCAAAGTTTAACATATAATTTGAAATATACATTTAGTTAGGCTTAAGACAGGAGTAGTTAAATGTAAATTTGTTTATTTTATTTTCTAAAATTATATCTTTTGCAACTCTCAAGAGTAATGATAGAACCCCTTATTTGCAAAGAGATTATTATGAAGTCTAGTTTCAGCCAAGATTTTTTTGTCAATCTGGAAAGCTGAACCAAAAATTGAGTTAATGTAATATGTTGGAGTCAGGAACAAAGAGAGGACCAGGAATATCTTACTGCTGAGATTCCAGCTTCATGCATTGTGATGGTAACACTTCATTCAATTCTTTCTCCAATGAGTTCAATGGAATGGTGAAAATTTTAAAAATAGAAAATTCTGAAGGACATACTCATATCAGTAGGAGCTATTTAGTCTTCTCAATGAAATAAAACATTCATTTTAGAATTATTTTGTAGTCTGAAAGCTCATTTCATGGGATTTTTAAATGTGGAATGTTCAATGTTACCATGTAGGTATTATGTTCTTAGAGGCAAAGTATGCTGATCTCTGATTTTATCCAACTTAATTTGTCTTAGAAAAAGAAAATGAAGATCCAGATTCACTTTTTCACTTAACTGAGTGCATTCCCCAACCCATGTACAGCTTGCATGATAGAAGGCTAAAGCCCTACTCACTAATGACATAAGAGAGCCAAGCCCCAAACTGGTGACCAGCTGGAAATTAGGGGAGTGAGATTACCCAGAAGCAGGAAAGCCAGAGAAGGCATAAACCCAAGAATCTGAATATAAACTCTTCCCAAATCCAAGGGGTGACCACCAGAGGGCTTGGCTGAAAAAAGCAGCAGGAGATGTGATCATGAGGGGGGGGGGGGCAGGGAGTGGAGTAGGCAGCCTATAGAGACTGACTCTAAGTAGTCCTAGGCATTTAGTAGCCAAAGACTTCAAAGCAACTACTATAAGTACATTCAACCTATTAAAGGGTGTTCAAAGAATTAAAGGAAAAAATGGCCTTAATGAATGAGTAGATAGAGAATCTCAACAGAGAAATGGAAACTAATAAAAAGTGGAAATTCTAGGGGCTGGCCTGGTGGCATAGTGGTTAAGTTCGTGTGTTCTACTTCAGCAGCCTGGCGTCCACAGGTTTGGATCCTGGGTGTGGACCTGGCACCGCTCATCAAGCCATGCTGTGGCAGCATTCCACGTACAAAACAGAGGAAGATTGGCATAGATGTTAGCTCAGGGACAGTCTCCCTTAAGCAAAAAGGGGAATATTGGCAACAGATGTTAGCTCAGGGCCAATCTTCTTCATCAAAGGGAAAAAAAAAAAGGAAATTCTAGAGCTGAAAAGTACAATAACTGAGATGACAAATTCACTAAATGGGCTCAGTCACAGATTGGAGATAGCAAAAAGAACAAGTGAACTTGAAGGTAGACCAATAGAAATGACCTAGTCCTAAGAAGAGAAAGAAAAAAGAGTGAAGACAGCACCTCAGACACATGAAGGATAGTATCAAGAGGTCCAGCACAAAAAAATCTCAGTTCTGCCTGTGCATTGGACTTCAGATCACATAGGAATGGCAGTGATTGTGAGCTGCATTGTGCCATGAAAACTCACTTACCAGAACTGGATTTTCCAGGAGTAAGAGTGGACTTGCCTTAAGCATAAAGGGTACCTGGAGAGAGATTCTTGATTTGTGTTTTTGCATTTTTACTTATTTCCTAAATTTAATGTGAACCTAAATATCACTGAAATACTTTTTTTTTTTTTTTTGCTGAGGCAGATTCCCCCTGAGGTAACATCTGTTGCCAATCTTCCTCTTTTTTTTTTATTTGAGCCGCTGCCACAGCATGGCCACTAACAGATGAATGGCGTGGTTCTGCACCCAGGAACTGAACCTGGGTCGCTGAAGTGGCATGCACTGAACTTTAATCACTAGGTGATCAGGGCTGGCCCCTGGAAAACTCTTAAGAAGTCAATCTCTCCAATCGACCCTCACTCATCTCTGGTTCCCCACTAACAATTATTTCAACCATAATTGTCAGGAAGAACACCTGGCTCCGCTCCACCCTAGACCAGCATTTGGTAGATACAGGCATGCCTCAGAGATATTACAGGTTCAGTTCCTGACCACTGAAATAAAGTGAATATCACAATAAAGTGAGTCATGTGAATTCCTTGGTTTCCCAGTG
The DNA here is from genome assembly GCF_021613505.1 of Equus quagga. Classification (NCBI taxonomy): domain Eukaryota; kingdom Metazoa; phylum Chordata; class Mammalia; order Perissodactyla; family Equidae; genus Equus; species Equus quagga. The sequence goes on along the minus strand of NC_060274.1, from coordinate 7,933,976 downwards.
CGTATAAAAGTTACATTTACACTATGCTGTAGCCTATTAAGTGTGCAATAGCATTATGTCTAAAAAACACAATATACATACTTTAATCAAAAATACTTTATTGGGGGCCAGCCTGGTGGTGTAGTGTTTAAGTTCACACATTCTCTTTTGGCAGCCTGGGGTTTGCAGGTTCATATCCTGGGCACAGACCTACACACTGCTCATCAAGCCATACTGTGGCAGTGTCCCGTATGCAAAGTAGAGGAGGATTGGCACAGATGTTAACTCAGTGACAATCTTCCTCAAGCAAAGAGAGGAAGATTGGGATCAGATGTTAGCTCAGTGACAATCTTCCTCACCAAAAAAAAACAAACTTTATTGCTAAAAAATGCTAACCATCTTCTGAACCTTCAGTGAGTCATAATGTTTTTACTGGTGGAGAGTCTTGTAAAAAATGCAGTATTGGGGCTGGCCCAGTGGTGTTGTGGTTAAGTTTGCATGCTCCGTTTTGGCACCCTGGGGTTTGTGGGTTTGGATCCTGGGTGCAGACCTACACATCGCTCATCAAGCCATGCTGTGGCAGCATCCCACATGCAAAGTAGAGGAAAACTGGCACAGATATTAGCTCAATGACAATCTTCCTTAAGCAAAAAGAGGAAGATTGGCAACAGATGTTAGCCAAGGGCCAATCTTCCTCACCAAAAACAAAAAAACCCCAAAAAACCCCACAATATCTGTGAAGTGCAATAAAGCAAAGCACAATGAAACTAGGTATGCCTGTAGTTGCATCCGACTCTCAAGACCCCTTCTTGCCCCTTCCTCTTGCCACGCTCACTTAATTTCCCTCAATGAAACTCCTTCTAATATATGGCTTTACATTCAGTATAGAATTGTTTTGTTTTTCCAAAGTGGACATGGTTTTACATCTTTTTAATAAAATATTTAAAAATAATACATACTCAACGCAAAGAAAATTAAGAAAACACAAAAAAGTATGAAAATGAGATCACCCATCATCCAACCACTCCAACCTTGCCAATTAGCTTCCTGGACCTTCCTCTCTGACATTTTCTGTGTCTATGCATAAATGCAGATTATTTTGCACATATGGGATCATACACCTTATCTTATAAACTCATTTTTAAATCTATTAAAATGTGGATATCTCTCCATATCAATAAATATAGACCAATACCTGAGTTAGCCCAGCAGAGAAAGCTGAGTCCCAACTAGGGGTGAAAGGGTGGGGGACAAGGGCAAGGAGAAGGGGTGGTTCTTTGGGGGGGGGGGAGTAACAGCAACAAAGAAGCACTCCACACTAGAACAGGGGGGTGGAAGTGGGAGTGCTTGAAGAACAGTGGGACCTCTGTTGTCCTCGGCCGCCTGCCACTCAAGTTGAATCTTCCTTCCACTCACAGAACTTCTCTGTTGGCTTTCTCATTGGTAGCTCTCCTCTCCTTTGTGTCCCACTTATGGAAAAACCAGTATATGCACCTTGAACTCCTCTGTGCTTTTCTTCTTTTCGCCCAGATTTCTCCTCCTTTGTCTTTTTTCTCAAGTTCCTGCAACACTTCTTCCAACAGATGTTCCGGGTCACTGACTGACTTTTCTGCAGTGTTCAATCTGCTGCTCATGGCTTCCATTTGTTTGTAATTTCAATTATGATTTTAATCTCCAGGAATTCCTTTTTGCAGAATGCTCCTTTTTCCCAACTAACTGCCCTTATTTTATCAATGCAACGGCCTCTTGCATCTCCCTGGACCTCTGAACAAGGGTGTTTAGTTACCTCCTGTTTCTTGCAGTCACTCATTTGCTGAGAATCATTTGCTGCAAGGGCTCAGACGAGTCTTCTCTTATGAATTGGGTGTCTTCTTCTGCATATGTGCGGGGATAGGCACATGGGTGGCTCAGGACTAGCACGGGTGCTGGACCTGGCAAGGAATACGCAGTGTCTGTTCAGTTCTTCTGGTTCCCATTGATTGTAATTTTTCTCTGGTTTGCAGGGGATCAGGAGGAGATACCCATGGGTTCAGGGACTTCTAGCAGTTCCTCTTTGTAGGGGTTTGACAAGGTTGCACAAGACAGCTGGGGAAGGAGATGACCCCTTCCTCTGCTAGCTACTCAGCAGCTGGCCTCTGGAGGGTCTGTCCTGCCAGCCCGACCCCCCAGCACATACACAACACAGCAGCCAGTCCTCCCTTCCAGGCTGTGGGCAGCCCATACCACAGCTCCTGCACTACCTGGTTGCCCCAAATCCTCCACCCAGACTTCCTCAAGGCCTGGCTCCTCTCCCGTGGATCCAGCCCAGGAGTTGTTAGAAAGTGGAGTAGAGAGAGGACCTTAGCTCCCCAGCAGGCTTCTCATCCTTGACAGGTTCAGTGACAGTAGGTGGTGCGTGCCTGGCTCGGTTCATCCCTGCTCTGCTTTCTTCCAAAACTCCTGAAGCTTTAGGTATGTGGCCAGGACCTTTCTCTAGTTTCTATCTGTGGTTTGCAATTTTTATTATTGTGTTGGTTGGGCCCTTTCAGGCTGGAAATTGGGAGAGAGAGGAATTCACAAATCTGTGGATCTGTGACCCTCAGGAATTAGAAGCCAATATTGACTTCTTAAATCTGATTTTCTAAGCCTGCAGTGGCGTTTCTCAACTCCAAACCCAGGCCCCCTCTAGATAGACACAGGCATTTCACACTGCCCACCCCTTGCCATCCGAGCCCTTTTGTTGTGGTCCACACACACTCACACCATCACATCATGCGAGTCCCGAGCATATCATGCGGTAGCTGTGCGGTCCATCCATCTCTTAGTTACTGGTATGTGGAAAAAGGAAAAGAGAGAAGGAATATATGAGGAAGAAAGTCATGGCGATGTAGGCTATTATGGCTTTATTCTCGGTTGAATTTTTCAAGTAAAATTCTTTACTTTCAGGATATCTCTTTAAGTCTTTTTACTTAGTGTAATAAAATCTTACAAAGTGTGTTGTTATCTTTTCATAGCCTAGATTCTCCAGAAAATAGACCTAGAGGCAAAACTGAGGTGCTCACCTCTGTTGGGGGGAGCTGTGGCAAGCAGGGAGAGGGGATAGAGGAGAGTGAGGTGGGGACGGAGGGAAGGTGGCTGCACGGTGGTGGGTACCAAACTGGTCCTGAGTTCCAAACACCCACAGCTGCTGCTCAGCCACGTGAGTGTATTCCAGGTGCAGAGCCTCAGCATCTCATCTCCAAGAGGGAGGGAGGTCGGCAAGAGTTCAGGGGCACTTTACCCCACAGCATTTTGCCATCTTTGCTGTTGTTGCTTTGGAACATGTCACGGGACTAGAGTTTATTGAGAGGAGAAAGAGTGCTTCATCTGGAATTTCTATGCTGCCTCCTTCCTGACTCCCATCTTCATGGTCAATCTGCACCCTTAGAGGTCGTGTCACCTGGTCCCCTCGTGCCTCCTCCAGGAAGCCAGATCCGGAGCTCTGAGTGCTGCTGGAGGAGCCAGAGTCTTCAAGAGTCCGTTTGGGTCCAACCCAGCTGGAGCTGCTGTGGTTCCTGCTCATGACACCAAGGTGGCTGTGCCCAATTGTGGCCCTCACCTCTGGGGACTGCTGGCAACTGCTGCTGAGGCCAGGGGCACATGGATCCAGGAAAACCGAAGAAGATGCTTAAATGAATATAATGAATATTGGGAGATGCTCAATGGAATTATTTTTCTGTATGTTGCAAATTGGCAGAATATGGCAAATGGGAGGGAGAGTGTGGAGGTAAAAAGGGAGCAGAGGGGAGAGAAGCATCTGATGAGAAGAAGGAAGTGGCCCAAATGGAAGAGAGGAGGCCAAGGAAAAACTCAACAACTCAACTTTCAACTAGCAAAAAAACAGGACCCTAATCCCATAACCACAAGGAACTGGATTCTCCCAACAGCCAAGATGAGCTTGGAAGCAAATTCTTCCCAGAGCCTCTAGGTGAGAGCCCAGCCTGGCTGATACCATGTGTGTGAGATCCTGAGCAGAGAGTGAAGCCAATTCTCCTCAGACTTCTGATGTACAGAGCCGTGAGATAATGAATGTTGTTCTCAGCTGCTAGGTTTGTGGTAATTTATCACGCAGCAATCGGAGACGAATGCACTAAGCAAAACTAATACAATGCCCATGCCTTCTTTCAAGAAGCCTGTAGATATATCCCTCTGCTTCCCTGAAGGTGGCCAATGGTACATGTCAGAGTGTCCTGTTTGAAAAATTACTAATGTAGACCCAGGAATCCAGCAAAATGGAGCTACAGGGCCTGACTGTCAGCCATCTCAACCCAAGAAGCAACAACTCCCTTTGCCTCCCCCAAAAGTGAATATGTTAGATATTCACTGGCTAGAGTGTTAATCTTGTTCTTCTTTCCAGAACATTCATTGTCAGGTGACAGGATGAAGTATCTGAGATTGTAGACTGGTGATCTCACTTGATTAAGAAGTCATGTGACCTGGTTCCGGACAATTGGTCTTCAATCATGGGCCATTTTGTTTAAGTCTTGTACTAATATTGATTGTCTTGTACCATTTTCTTGGAATAACCGACTGACTGAACCAATCAATGAACAAACATTCATTGAGTTTCTACAGAGTGTCAAGCAATTAAATATCATTTCTGTCATTTAATCCTAAATTCAGCTCATCTCAGGCCATGGGGTAACCTTCAAGAAAGAAGGCAAAGCCCTCATTCCTGCTCGTAGTGTAGGAGGGGTGATTTGCCAGAAGTTGGTCCAGCGGTGCTACTAGAGGAGGTGACAGTAGATGCTGAACAAAAGAACAACAAATGTCCCCTGCATGTGGAGTCCGAGACACTTCTAGATAATTCTACTAAGCATCTTTCCTCCCGTCCCATGGGTATAGCAGGTTAGATATGCCTTCCTTTTTGACCATTGTTGCTCACAGTGCGGAAGATGCTCAACCCAGATGGTCAGAGCCAGGCTGGAGGCTCAGTTCCTAAGTCATGCCCTGGTTTGGTACAGGGCTCCCTTTCCAGAAAGGGACAAACCCTGATAATACCAGGTTTGTGGCTTCAGGACCTGTGAGTTGGCCTGGGGTCTGAGGATATACTCTTGAACCTGGTCAGAATTGGCTCCAGCATGGAAGGCAGCAGAGACTGGAGAGTGAAATCTAAAATAGCTGCTCCCGGATGAGACTTTGGATGGGTCGCTCCTATTAGATGGAATTGCATTGAATCGAAGTGGCGAATCAGGATGGTTAGTTCATGGAAAACAGGAGCTATGATTGGCAGTATTTGCATCTTCAGTTAATTTAAAACTGATGACTCAGGGGGCCAGCCCCGTGGCTGAGTGGTTAAGTTCGAGCAGCGCTCCACTTTGGTGGCCTGGGGTTTCCCTGGTTCGGATCCCGGGTGCGGACATGGCACCACTCATCAGGCCACCCTGAGGCAGCGTCCCACATGCCACAACTAGAAGGACCCACAACTAAAAATATACAACTATGTACTAGGAGGACTTAGGGAGAAAAAGCAGAAAAAAAAAAAAGATTGGCAACAGTTGTTAGCTCAGGTGCCAATCTTTAAATAAAAACAAAACTGATGACTCAACACTTAAAATGCACAATTTTTAAAAGACTCCTCCAAATGTGGAGTCATGAATCGAAAATAGAGGCTGCTTGTCGAAATGATTGGGATCCACTTGTTAAGCATTCCTTAACCTGGATTCCCTAGAAAATGGAGCCTGGGGCAAAAGCTTACACACTAATTCTTTATCAGGAGCTGCAGCCCCAGGGAAGGAAGACGGAGGGGGAAAGGGAAGAGGCCAGGAAGGAGGGAGGGCAAATCAGAGGGCGCAGCCCCACACTGGCCACATCCACAGCAAACACTGCCGGATGCTCAGTCTCTGGAGGTCTCCCATGAGGCTGTGTGGACACCTGCACCTCAGAACAGCCATGGGAGAGGTGGGACTCGCTCTCTTCTCCCACCTCCTGTCTCCTATTGGCCAGTCTGTGTCAGCGGCTCTCTTTCACATTTGGTTGTCAGGTCCTCTCTACTTGGGAAGCCAGCATGTTTGAAGGCCCAGACTGGCCCTTAGGCTGGTGCACTGCCTCCCAGAGCAGACGGCTTCTGGCTGGGTGCCTCAGCTGGGCAGCAGTGGCAGCTGGCCTTTCCAGTGAGAGAAAGATGCCCACTCACTCCAGGGTGCTCCACCCAGGAAACAGGACTAGCAACCGAGAGCGGTATAGCTGTATGGATCTGGAGCCAGTGCAGAGCTCACCCCTGAATTCCAAAGAACGAGGACTAGGAAGGGAGAGCTATCTTTTTTTTTTTTTTTTTAAGTAATGCTTCATTTTATAGAGAAACTTTCAAAATATTCCAATCGATATGTGTGTTAGCTTCCTAGGGCTGGCATAACAAATCACCACAAACTGGGTTGCTGTTATACAGCAGAAATTCATTCTCTCGTGGTTCTGGAGACCAGAGCCTGAGATCAAGGAGGCTGCAGGGCTCTGCTCTCCCCGAAGCCTCTGGGGGAGAATCTGCTCCATGCCTCTGTCTCAACTTCTGGTGTTGATGGCTGTTATGGGCTGAGACATAGCCCTCCACATTCACGTGTGACTCAGAATGTGACTGTATTTGGGGCTGGATCTTTAAAGGGGAAATTAAATTGAAGTCATTAGGGTGGGCCCTAATCCAAATGGCTGATGACCTTATTAAAGAGGAGATTAGGACGCAGGCACCCACCGAGGAAGACCAGGTGGAGACACAGGGAGAAGACAGCTGCCTACAAGCCAAAGAGAGACCTCAGAAGAAGCCAACCCTGTTGACCTTGCTCTTGGACTTCTGGCCTCCAGAACTGTGAGAAAATAAATTCCTGTTGTTTAAGTCCCTAGTCTGTAGTGCTTTGTCATGACAGCCTTAAAAAAAGAATACCCGGGCAACCTTTGGTGTTCCTTAGCTTGTAGACACATCGCTCCAACCTCTGCCTATGTCTTCACATGGTGTTCTTCCTGTTGTGTGTCTGAGTCTCTGTTTTCTCTTCTTATAAGAATACCAGTCATTGGATTAGTGTCCACTCTGATCCAGTATGACCTCCTCTTAACTAATTGGACATAAATTGGGGGAGGGGGGCACTATTCAACCAAGTACGATATGCAAAAATTAACGATCCTCCAGCAGATATTTAAATAGCTGATAACCTCTACACCAGTGGTGTTCAACCTCAGCTGCTCGTCAGACTAGATTCTGGTTTAATTGGTCTGGAGTAGGGCCCAGGCATTTTTCTGATTACCCCAAGTAATCGAGCAGCCACTGTTGAATACCACATTTAAAACCATCAGTTATGTTATTTATTATCATCATCATCATATCACTAATCATAATGCAATTGGTAACATTTATCGGACATTTAATTTATCTCAGGCATTGGGCTAAGTACTCAACATATTTTATTTCAGTGATATCATCAATCTGATTCTACCCTCACTTTATAGATAAGGACACAGAGGGTCAAAGATGTTAAGAAAATCGCCAAAGAACACAGAGCTAGGAGTGATAGAGCCAAGACACACAGGCTGTCTGACTCCAGAACTGTGACTCTTCTCTGCCCTCAGATCTGCACAAATTCAGAGCCTGTCATCTTCCTCTCATTGTTAGACATTCTCAGTTATTTAGAGAAATCATAAACATTTTAAGATGAGTAACTGCTTGCCTTCACTGCAAAGAAATAAAAGGGCTTGAACTTCTAAGATTTGAGGGTGAGTCACGGAGTCATAAGTCATAAGTTAGTAAACGACAAGGCATTACTATTATTAAAGTAAATTTAGTTTTTTCCTTCCTTCCAATTTCACAAGCTCAGACAAAAGCCATGTATTCAAAGACATCTCTCCATCGTATTTCAAAGCGTATTTGCTTAGCCATACATTAAAGCATGGCTATTATTAACCTTGGAGAAAAGCTTATATGACAAGTAGGATGGATAAGTCTTTTATGACATAATGGTGCCTCTATGATAGGCGAATCACCCTGTTCTACAAGATCAATGCAGACTCTTGGGTTTCCTCTTCATCTCTTAGTCTTACTCTCGTCTCCTTGGAATCTTGTTCTGTCCCAGAGCTAGGACATCTGCTCTGGGCCTTTCCTTTTGCAACCTTCCAAACTCTTCCTCTGTCCATTAGAACTTCCTTCTGCAATTGTCCTGAGCTCTCTTGATGCCTCTGGTTTCCTGCATAAGAAACTCATTGCCCCACCCCCTGGATCCACGCTCCCTTCCCCGTGGGGTGGGATAGAGACATGTGGGTCCTCAGCTCAACAAGCTGAGTGTGGCACCCCGTGTGCTGCAGGCAGATCTGAACTCGTCGACATTCATACTCCTGTCCCTGTACTTGGGCTGCCCATCCCTCTGCTCAAATGCTCTTCTTCCTCCTCTTTTTTCTTTCTAAATCCACGTGATTGTCAAAGGAAGTGTTTACATCCCACCTTCTTAACGTTCCTGACTGCTCTGGACTCCACCAGTCATTAATTTCTCTGAAGTCCTCTTGCGTTTATACTCTGTCCCATTCAGTTTAGATCTCAATTGCTCTACATTTACTCCACATAAGTTGACCCTGGCTCCCAAAACTATGTAATAAGCTCCTCACAGAGGCAGAAACAAAGTATGCAAGTCACTGGTATTTCTCCCAGCCTCATCTGCATAATGCCAAGCACACCACTGGAAGCTATCTGTACATACCTGATGATTAGTTTTCATACCTACAGCTCATCATGATGGTTCATACAAAAGCATTAACTTTTTGATATTAAGATGCCCAAATAATGCCACCAGATCATGTTAAAGAAATGTTAATTATGACTAGAATTAGTAATGACGTCCTTTCCCCTCATGAAGACTCAACTCAAATTATTGTCTTCACGATTACAATGCTTTTTAGCCATGGTTAGGCTCTGTTATGGTGGCTTGTGGTTGATTAGACATGGAACCTGCCCATGGAGGTCAACGTGTAATTGTCTAGTCAATGCTAAATATAGCCAGGGACACCCCCACACCCGATGGTCAAACCAAAGGCATGCATGATGTTTTTAACACTGATGAAGAGTTTAATGGCTACTGATTTCAAGCTAAGATCTGATTAAGAATGGTTCACATTACAACTCATCCTTAGAAAATGGAAACAGAGGTCGATAGATCTTATCATTCAACTTCACAGACTTCCCTTCCTCCCACAACAATATGAACAATGAATGAGTACTATTACTCATGGCCATGACTGAAGTCAAATACTATGATACTTTCTAAGCTGAGAATCTCTCACCAGAGTTTGTGCACACTAAACGTGATGTCTCTGGAAAAGCCAGCTGCCTATCATCAGGATCCATTCCCTGTGGTTTAGGAGCAGGCAAGTCTCCTCCTGATTCTCTAAGACTTTTGCATATCTCCCTTATTTCTACCTTACGTCTTACCTTTGATCTTTGTATATTTGAAATATTCTGTTGCTCTGGTTTTAAGGTTAATTAGAAATCAAAACTTTTGCCACTTATCTAATAATAACTTGCCCCAGCATTTTATCATTACACCTCAAATTAGTGTAATACCTATTTGAATTTTAACAGCTAGGAAAAGCTAAGAAAAGCCCTTGATTTGGAAACCCTTCAAAAATATGTAATTAGGCTAGAAGTTGCTGTGCTTTCTGCAAAATGAAGTAATGTAATCCTTTTGGCATTGTGTGAACAGTTGTTTGAATCTTTTATCAGATTGGCTTTCTGTTCACATCAAGGAGAATAATTCTCTTTGTGTAAAAGTGACTTTGAAGATTAACAAGGAACAGAATGGGTACACATGGATTTATGAGCATTTAAAAATAATTTTAAATGTCTTTGCGTGTGTATAGTTTTAAAAAAAGGAGGTGACTCACTTGTTCTTGATGGATTGTCTTAGGAGAAAGGCATAAACGTTTGTGCGTGATTCAGACTTAGGTAAGTTTGACAAGAGGTGGCTTTTAGGTCTCCCTGGGAACTACAATGAACTTTTAGGACTGTACTTTATTTCAGGAAAAAGTCCTTAGCCTATGACGCTCATCGACTTTGGTCCCTGCTGACCTCTCTTTAAATGAAAACATATCATAGACCCAGACCTGTGGCAGCAGTGGGCAGCAGGCTCAGAGCTGATTAGGAAGCATGAGCCCCAGGAGGCAGCATCTGCCTCCTGACTCTATGAGCAAGCGTCAAAACCAAGCCTCGAATCCTTGTGACTGCAGTGTTTGTTCCCTGTCCCGGAAACATAAGTGTGTGAGTGTGTTTGTGTGCATTTCTTCACAGGTACATCATTTGTTTAAGTTAATTTATTTTGTACTTTTGAAAGATGGCAGGCTCCCTGTCATATAAACAGAAGCCAGGCTAGGTATTTCAAGCAGGAAGGGATTTAATAAAAGGATTTGGTTTTGAGCTGTTTTGGATGGGCTGGAAAAGTGAGGGGAGAGATCAGGAAGGACAGATCCTGCAGGGCCCCTGCCCTGCTCCACAGCATTACAGAGCCTGTGCACCCTATCCCTTTGCCCCTCTGTAGCCCCGGGAATGGTTAGAAGCATTGACTAACTTCTGCAGCCAACAACCACTGTTCCCACTGCCACAGTGAAAGCTGGAGCTGCTGCGACAGCCAGAAGCTGAATTCCCGCTGCCTCCCACCTGTCTTCTGACCTTGCACCACCACCTCCCTGCCCTCTCTCCCTACGCTGGGGGAACCTAAACAGAATCCTGCTGGCAAAGGATTCTGGGAAATGTAGTTTCCACACCTCCAGGCCCTGGATGCAGAACAAAGCACAGAGAGGACTGGCAATATGTGGCCCAGATGTCATCAGAGAAAACATTTAGAAAGTGTTCGGTTATCATAGTGCTTTCACCACGTAGACATTTATTTTAAATTAATTTTATTTTAATATTAAGTATGAAAAAATCCCTTTTGGCAGTTTCACTTACGGGAGAGTGAAAAAGATAATCAGTTTTATATTTTGCGATTTTAAAGATTTTGTGATTTTAAAGATTTTGTGAGTTTAAAGAATATTCGGGGAGCATTTTAATTCACGCAATTCAAAAGCAGCTGAACAAATTCATTAAAAGGAAAGCTCTTGCTGGCCCATGCTGTGTTCACTCTGAGAAGCATGTCTGTATCTGTAGCTAACCCAGTTATCTGAAGTATGGCCGGAGGAAGTGAATTCTCCCCTTTGAGAGTTTATATTTGACACTCGTTGGTACTTTTCTAAAGCAAAGTATTTTCTCTGGCAGTTAGGTCGCCTGTTTGATTTCTGAGATTTTGTATACTTTTATTCTAGTTACATTTTTACATGTTTAATTCCAATGGGAAATTATTTCAGATAAATAATCACCTGCAAGTTTACTTAAAATAAAATTGTTCTGCCTTGAGAAACCAGTACGTACACCAGTGATAAAACTCTTTTAAATTAACGCAGTTACTACCACTATGCATATATGTGAACCTTTTTATTTCTTTGATCTCCATAGATCTTCTTAGCAGCTCTGTGACGTGGGCCAGCTCCTACTGCTCCCAGTTGTTTTCCAGCTCTGTTAGGTGACAGGTCATTAGCTATAGAACCAAGACAAGAAGTTGGGTTCTATAGATAAATATGACATTTTGCTTGTGAATATTGTATTTATGAGACTACTCTCAGTTCCTGGTCCAACAGCATTAATTTTCTCTTCATGCTACAGTCTAAAGCAGTGGTCTTCAAGCAGGGGTAGGTGTGCCCTTTGGGGGTATGCAAAGACAGTCACGGGGGGAGGGACTGGGCACTTTGAAGGGAATCAATGTTCAGAGCCTCAATTCACATTTGCCCATGAGAATAAGCCTGTGATCTGCCTGAGAAGGAGCCCGTGATCAGGATACAGGTTTCCATCTCTAACGTCCTTCTCCCACTTTGCAAAGGGAATCCTACGTCTCCTCCACCCTACTGTGATGCATTGACCTGGAGCTTTAAAACCTGTGGGGAACCAAAGTGGGCCACTTGGAATATTGGTTTTGGAATTAAGAAAATAATTAGAAGAAAGCAGATGACTCTAATGACTTGATGAGACAAGTTTTTGTAGGTCTAGTGGTTTGCATTTCTTTCCTTATAGCAAGATTGTAGGAGGATTTCAAGGGTGTGTTGGTTAACAGAAAAGTAGGCACAATTTTGATGATAGATTGCTAGGTGAGTCTTGGCATTTAACTGAGAAGGGAGCAAAAGAATTGAGTAACATTGCTGTAACAGAACTCTTTCCATTCCCGTTAGTTTATTTATGCAGGCAAGGTTTCTTGGCACATACATTTATAAAAACAAAAAACAGGAATGGAATTGATGTTCAGTCCTAACTCCTTCTGGTAATAAATAATCTTCATCCACAGATTACAGTAACTACCTGGAAAACCCCAGACTTTCTTAACACTCTTCTAGAAATGGAGAAGCGCATTTCCAACAAAATTTTACTCCTCTGTAATAACCCTTTTACAAAATTCATCATATTTTATGTTTTTATCGATTATAGTCTATAATGAACTGTAATTATAACTCAGTCAGAAAGGATTCTAATATTTAGAGACATTGTCACAGGAAAATTTTTTTAATTAAATGGCAATTTATGCATATAATTTATTACACACAGAAGTATTTATTTACCTCACCATTAACACAATGCACATTAACATAAAACACAATAAAACATTATCTACATAAATGAGAACATAGGTATGTGGGAATGAAAATAAGAATTCAAAAAGAAAAAGATTGACTTCAAATTTTAAAACTGTTGAAGAACTTGTCTTTCCTGGATGACGGTGGGTGTCCAATGGCTATGATATTTAGACTATACTGGATACAGTTGAAGAATGATGTAGCGGCATGATTTTAAAACATCAGTATTTATAGTATTCCAGAAATTGCATCCTTGACAGTTATTGAAACTGACAAAGAAAACATTTATATTATGTAAAAATATGCGTGGGATACATTTTAAAAATTTATTTAAGGAGTATGTGAGCAAGAATGTGTAAAGATCACTGATCTGGACCAAAGATCAAGTGTCTTGAGGAGAAGCATTGCCACACATCTCCGGTGTGTTTTCTTTGTTTTTCCAGTTTGACCTCGTGTGTGTCAATGCTTGGATGCTGGACCTCACACAAGCCATCCTAAACCTGGGCTTCCTGACCGGAGCGTTCACCTTAGGCTATGCGGCGGACAGGTAGGCATGGATCTGACGGCCATTTTATGTCACTAGAAGATGCCATATACGGGTGGAGATGAAAATGTTTTATGTTAACTATTAGAAAACTGTTCTTGCTAAATTTGGGGAAAAACCTAATTCCTCTGCTCATGACAATTCACACTTGTTTGGTTGGACTAATTCTCTCTCTCTTAAATTGGGTTTCTTACTCCTCGAGCTGTGCAAATGGATCCGGCTGCTCCTGCTGGGTCTGAAAGCATCTGGGTGGAAACGCAGACCAGCAAGGCAGTGACTTCGTCGTGGGGCTGACGGATGGCTGGCTGAACCCTGTGGAGTTGATTCCATGTGCTTCAATAACTCACTGGTTATGGTTTGGTTGATTTAGTCACAAGGTTGGCCCTTGCCACATTTGTTTCATTTAATTTAAAAAAAAGAAATCCCTGTATTTTATGCGACAAATTAAAAAATCCGCAAAAAAAAAGTCCGAAAACCATAAATAGAATTTTATCTATTATTTGACATTCATAAGTATGGAAATTCATGGCACACACAGTGAGTATATTCAAGATAGTCATGCTGTCTATTCAAATATTCCTGTCTCAGACATTATTGATGTTGGTTATCACATTTGTGTTTAATTACTCCTTTATCCCAATTCCAACTGTGAAAATACTTGCAGTAATTGAATCATTCTCTCTAGAGCCCTTAGGACAGAGACAGGAAAACTTTGACCCTTGGCCATATCCGGTCCTTATGACTGTGCCTGCAGTGGGCAGTGCTCAGCGTACCTCTTAGAGAACTGCTGTCAGCAATTAATTAGCTATTATTAGAAATTAATCAGCTCATTCAAGACAATAAGACACCCCAAATCCTGTAGCCGGTTGATGATCTGAGTTTGACCAAACCAGAACTTCAAAATGGGTAGAACCTTTGGTTTCTTCTACTGTCCTTTTGTCTCTTATTTTTTCTCTCACTGTCCCTGACCCTCTTCTGCATGTGACTTTCTCCTTAATCCTTTTGTGTCTGATGCTCTTTTCCCCTTTTCCTCTCTTTTATCTGTGTCTTTTTCTACTGTTTCTACTGTTAGCCCTTGCTATGCATCCTTCCTTCCTTAATCTCCCTTATACATCATTTTTTCTCCCAGCTAACTACGATTCGGAATTGAGTTAGAGATTTTCAACATGTATTTCTTTAATGTTACTATTATTCTTCCTAATTTAAACATTAGGTTTTGCGTCTTCTGCATGTTTTTCTTTCACAACCAGTAGACATATCTCCAAACTGACATAACTTGACTCAAGGAGTGGGGGCTTTCCTGCCTATGTTCTAGGAGGGCACTGAACACCCATCATCAGAGATGACTTGGTGCTTTGGAGCGGAAGATACCCCGTGAATGATTTTCCCTCGCCTCCAGGCCAACCATCTTTGGCTTCTTCTCTACATTATATCCTCAAAGGAAAGGACAAGAAACAGTTTAATACGCCACCTATCTATGAGAGAACAGTGTAGGAAGGGCAGAGAATGAATGTAAAAACTTAGAGAAACTGAGATGACTTCTATCTCCACTCTGCTGACTGAGGCAAGATGGAGTATGTGTGAATTTGGTAGAAATTTCTGTGGGAAAATGTCTGTGAATCAAATCTGTTAAAGGTCATTGATGACAGACTTTCACCAGCCAGTAATTTGTTGTGACTATACGGAAACATTTGACATCAGACTCTCAGAATATTGCACACAATACCTGTTCCCTTTTCCTAAGCTATTTAATAATAGTTTTGTAAATGGTGAAAATAAAATATAAAACTTAAGAACAATTCACATTGGTTGTGAACTTTCTAGTTTATAAAGAGCTTTCACATTAGCAACTCATTTGATCTTCTCTACAACTCACTGTAGAAAAGGTGAAACATACACACACACACATGCGAACAAACAAAACCCAAGTCTTGGCACGCTTAAGAAATTTACCCAGTCGTATGCTTGGTGAAGGGCTGAGCCAAGATCGAAGCCCAGGCCTTCTGGTTGTAATTTCCATTGCTGCTTCTTTCTACCTCTTTCTCCTTCTGAGTCCACCCACAAAAATACTAGAAAGTGTCAAAGCTGTGTCACCAGGGAGATTGTATGCGAAAAAACAGTGTAATAGAGAGGGTCATCTTTTTGGAAACTGCAGTCCCAAAGGATGCATTCTGTGCTTTAAATTTTGTAAAGTCATTTCAGAGGCACACATTTTTATTTGCCCTGGTTTTGCTGTAAAACGAAACGTAGAGTTGTCATCAATCCTTTCTATAGTGTTCATGAAATCATGGAGGACAAAATTTCTGTACTTCAACCTCTGTTAACAAGACTTAAAATGAAACTCTTTTTCATTGTGTTGAAGAAAATGTTTAAGGTAATCTCTTTTCCTCTCTCTTTCTCAAAAAGGTATGGCAGAATAGTGGTTTACTTGATATCCTGTTTCGGTGTTGGCATCACTGGTGTCGTGGTGGCATTTGCACCGAATTTCCCTGTGTTTGTGGTCTTCCGCTTCCTACAAGGCGTGTTTGGGAAGGGGACGTGGATAACCTGCTATGTGATTGGTAAGCATTGCGACGCCTCCTTGTCTGTTGGAGAACCAGGTTAGATGGGTGAGAAGTACCGACTAGTCAGCCTTCCTCCCGCGTGCAGCAGCCATTATTTCTGCAAATAGGAGGGTTCGGGGGCAAGATTCTGACTTTTTAGAAATTAAAATGCCACCTGACTTTGGGAACCAAATCTGGAAATCACAAAATACGTGGGCGAACCACTTTCTAGCACTGCCATACTGTTAACACCGGTCTCTTGCATTGCTTTCTTAGAGATTTATTTTTATAAAAATTTCAGTAGTTCCTTGAGACATTAAAGCATTTTCGGTGTATTTCTGATGTAGTGTGAGATGACATTTCTGTGTTCTCAAATATTATTTCTTTAATTCTCTTCCTTCTGTACAAGTGGAGATCTTTGTAACCATGCGGGAGAAGTTCTTTCACGACCCTTTGCTATTTTCCATAACTAGAAAGTTTGACTTTCTGGGTGTGAAAGAAAGAAAACTTCTCTTTGCTCAGATTACTAGGAAAAGTCCAAGCTGCTGCTTTGGCTCTGTTTCCAGTAGTGTCCAGGGCTGGCCACCTACTCTAAGAGTCATGGTGGATTCAGGACCAGGGAAATGTAGATGCTCCTCTTCGATTATCGCTCCAGATCTTTGGGCTTCCGCTCTTTTCTGTTACTGCTAACCAGTCCCTCCCCAAGCAGTGCCCACTTTGGAGACTCTTCAAAGATATTTCTATGGGCAGGGGAGGAGAGAGAGTCTAGGAGGACTGACTGTCAATGGCTGGGGCAGGAGGGATAACTTTGGGATACGAAGTGTTTTTAAGGAGACGCAAGTCTACGTGAATTTTTAAAGTTCTGATCTTAGGGCAACAATAATGTAGCATCCTATCCAAGGATGATCAGAATAGAATTAGTGACAGAACCCGATTAGTGGGAGGAGAGGGGAAGGAAAGTCTGCGAGCAATAAAAATCCCTGTATTGAATGTTATTAAATATTAAATATTAAATTTAAATGATATTAAATATTTAAATATTAAAAGATATTTAAATATATTTAAATATGATATTTAAAGGAATATCATATAAATGAACAGTCCAACACTGTGGAGAGAGTTATCATTTGGTAGAAACTATCTTGTGATAGTGAAAAATTATTTGTAGAGTCTAATGTTCATAATGGATCTCCTCAAGAGACTATAATATGCAAATCTTCAGAGGTCCAGTGATAAAATCTAGCCAGTTTATTTATCTTTTGATGGTTACAGTTACCTTTCAGAATAGTTGTTATTTAAGCTTTTCTAAGCCAATACATACATTCTTCATACTCCTCTACTGTGCCCAGAAGAGTGCTGGGCTGGCTGTGTAGGAGGAGAGAGAAATGTTTGTTGATAATGGGCAGAGAAAAGAGGGAGAGGAGCGCACTTTCATGACCTGGAGAGCACATCTCTGTCATGTCGGCGAGTATGGATGTCTTGGTGTCTTTAAGAGTCCTCGAATATTCTAGACATACTGATGGATGTGATGGGTGGGATGTTTCTGTTTATTTTGGAGCTGATCTTGAGCTTCCCTAACCTCTCTGTTTGTCTTCCTTCAGTGACAGAAATAGTGGGTTCAAAGCAAAGGCGGATTGTGGGAATAGTCATTCAAATGTTCTTCACGCTTGGAATCATAATTCTCCCTGGAATTGCCTACTTTATCCCCAATTGGCAAGGGATCCAGCTAGCCATAACGCTGCCCAACTTTCTCTTCCTCCTTTATTACTGGTAACGTGGTTTTAGTCATTGTCGCATTTATACTTATTGCACAGAAACGTAGAATGTCTGCTTCCAACCAACACGAAAATGAGAGCAATTAAGGAGATTTTCCAACATCTCCGGAATGGCTATGGGCTTTGAGAACTTATAGACAATTTGAGAATTTATAGAGATTATGTATTGATTATTTGATTAATAGTTGTTATTAAAATAAATAAAGTACCAAAACACAAAATTCTAAGTAGTGCATTGCATTATATTTTGTTATTTTGTAATATCTTCGTGAAAACTATAAGGCAACAAACAATATCTGCCAGTATTTCAACATGTAAATTAAATGCAATGAAATCAATTTGCTTCTCTGTATGTCCTCATAAGCAAATTAATATTACTCAGGAATTCTCTGAGGAATAAGAAAATGTTAAGTGCGTCAGAAAATAAAGTTACCGGAAAGCTACAGGTGTACGCATTCAACTCTTATTAGAGTGAACATATTTGAAACACTCCTCTAATTTGATTTTAATATAAGGGAAAATCAGTTTACATAAATTGGTTGTTAACTTTTACCTAAATGCTCATTAAATCTCAGTTCCTTTCATAACCAAGGACACTATCTTCTAGGCTAGCCTGGTCTTGCAAGAGTAACATAATACAGATTATTTTTATTACGAGCAACGGTCCAGCTATCAAGTGAGCATTTTTTCCTTCCATCTAAACTTGCAAAGCTAATCTACATTTCAGAGAGCCTATTCTAAACCCTCAGAATCTCCTAAACTTGTATCTAATTGCCAGATCCATTTTGATAGAGAAACTCAAGTCGTAAATTTTTAGGTTCTGGAATTCCTAGGCGTGACTCAGAAAAGTCTTCTTCTTACCAGGGTGGTGCCTGAATCTCCCCGCTGGCTGATTACTCGAAAGAAAGGAGATAAAGCCTTAAAAATACTGAGGAGCATTGCCAAATGCAATGGAAAATATCTCTCACCAAGTTACTCGGAGGTAATTTTCTTTATTATTCATAACAAATATTGTTAAAGTGGGTGAATTAATTTGTCACTTATAGACCTATTATCAGGCATCTGACTACATCACTTTTAGTTTGGCTTTTAAAAAGAAAAAGAAAAACCTTGGGGAAAATCATAAGATGTATTAAGGAAGAAATAATTGTGAAGTCGTAATAGCATTAGAGTTGAGGTTAATTGGGCATTTAGTCCATATTTTAATAGGTGCATGAAGTTACGTGAATTGTTAGACCTTACTTACTATAGGCCCCATAGTATTTAATCTTTCATCTTGATTGCACAAACTATAAATCTTTTCTTGACATTCAGTTTAGTCTAAAGGTTTGTCTTTAAATTTAGTCTTGAAATATTATTTATTTGAACCAGAGCTTGAGCAATAATGTAGTATTTCAGCCTTTAGTCTTACGTGGGCTGGCTGGCCTACCTGCCTTTCCTCCCTCCCCATCTCTCTCCCTCCCTCCCTCCCTTCCTTCCATTCTTCCTTCCTCCAGCAAAGACTTTTGGGGTGCCTCTGTATCACTGCACTAAGAGAAATAGGTGGGGAGAGGGGTAGCTGAAAACTCATTCTTTGCCCTTTACAAGATTTGATATGCCGTTGAAGACATAGCATATATATTTGAAGCAACCTCTGAATAGCATATAAGAAATATGTGACAAAGCTTTAGCTGCAAAGAATAAGTGAATGGAGAATAACAGAAGGCTTTCTATAAAAGGAATAATGGAGAAGAATTTTTGGAAGATATGAATCTTGATATAAACCTTGAAGAATATTAGGTTGCCATCATTATTTTCTTCATGGTATTCAGTTTGTTGTGATAGAAAAGTTCTGATAAGAAACAGGTTTTGTTGGTTTTATTGTCACTTTCTCAGGCTGCTAGAACTTGGTCAGATATATGTGGATTTCTGCCTTCTCCCCCAACTCTCACAGGCAAACTGGCCAGTTGTCACCGTCGGAAGTAGATTAATGATGTACCTTGAAGTTTACAGATCATAAAATACATGGTAAAGATAAAACATGACCTGTTTTAACCACTAAGACTAGTCAATCCTTGTCATCCTTTGAGCACATTTGAGCTGTGTATTCCCTTTAGGAGAAAAAAAATCCCACTGCCCTCCCAGCTTGCTCTCATCACATTCTCTATCGGTCCTCAGAGCTGGAGCAAATGTATGATAATTGGTACTCAATTTTAAGAGTCAAATGAATATTTTTGCTATTCATTCAGCAGTATCCTGAAGATCTTGCACTTGTAGTCCCAGAGCTAAGCATATGTAAGGTCTAAATCCAGGTTTTAAGAAGATAGAAAAAATAGTTGTATGCTGATAGCTTCTGAAATGAAATGCTGCCTTAACCAGGCATGTCATGTGTCATCGTGAGTATTGCTGAGAGGCCAGAGGATGGTTCCCAGGAGCAGCTGCTGTTACACATCTGCATGTCCAGTTCAACTCCGTTCCCCTCCACCGCTGACCCGCTTCTAATTCGTGAGCGCCACAGAGATGATTCCAACAGGAAGTAGTTCAATGCTCTGTGTGGCTGTGCTTGAAAAAGGTCATGAGCTGTGGGATGCAGTGACTTCCAAGACATTTTAACTCTAGTTTTAAGCAGTTAGACAGTTTTCAATGGTTCTCCATTCAAAAGCCAGGTTTGAAGCGGGATTTCCATTTCCCCGGGGAATTAACTCTAGCATCCTAGCTACCACTTCAGCGTTCTGTTACCAAAGCCAAGACTTGGTTTTTGTTTGTTTTTCTTATTCCAATGAGTTTTTACTTTATTCTGATTTTTTCTTTTTGAAATTTTATCATGGGAAATCAAACATGTTCAAGAAGAGAAAAGAGCTTAATGAATCTCTTTATGCACGTCACCCAGATCCTACAAGTACCAACTTAGGACAAATCTTATTTTTTCTGCACTCCACATTCTCCCTTCATTTACTGATAAAGAATCTTATGCTAGGTATCACATCACTTCATCTTGTAATATTTCAGATTGTCCTTCTAAAATAGAAACACATCAACGTTTCCTTGAGTCTGCGACTCCGTGTGTACTGTCCTCAGGCTACTGCTAAATAAATGACAAAATGTATTTATTTTGCCCTTAACATTGAATCCAAAAAGCACACTTTGATCCAGCTATGAGTACTGATAGTCAGTGTGATAAGAGCACATGGGAGAGCAGTGGTATATAAAATATAAAAATTATCTCAATACTACTAAGGAAACATAATTGACCATAATTTCTTAATGCCAGATATCAAGTCAGTGTTTCCAATTCCCTGATGGCCATAGTGTCTACAGCTTGTTTGTTTACGTTAGGCTCCTAATGATGTTTATGTTTGGTGATTGATTGATATGCCTCTTCGGTCTTCTTTAGTCTATAGGTTCCTGCTCTTTTTCTTTTCCTTGCAACTTTGAGAGTGAGAACGCTAGTTTTTTGTTTGTTTGTTTTCCTGTAGAGTTTTCTGCAGTCTAAATTTTGTTGATTCCATCTCTTAGGATCCTTTAACATGACCCTCTGTTTCTTGTGTTCCCTGTAAATTGGTAGTTAAATCTGGAACTTAGGTTCAAGTCTGATATTTTTGGCAAGGCTACTTCGTAAGTGGCTTCGTACATTTCCATTCAGAGGTACCTAGTGTCTGTCTGCCTGCCTCTTCTTTTGTCATGTTAGCTGCCCTGCCACTGATCATCATTGCCTGGATTAATTAATTCGCCAGAGGTTGCAAAATGACAATATTCCCATTTTATCATGATTTCTTCATTTGCTACTGGAATGCTTGTGTAAAGACTGACTTTTCCCGTCAACTGTTGGACTACTCTGAGATGTAGCTCCTACAGGAAAGCAGGATACAAGCCTAATTTTTTCTTTCTTTTCAAAATAAGGAACTGGTTCCCTATAGTCTCCAAAAGTGACCATGCATTGTATGTGGTGGGGTTTTAAGCTCCTTATGAGCTCCTGGGTTTAAACATATTGTGGATGTTCATTCGTTGCAATTATTGTTATTATCCTTACTGGGGCTCAAGTTGCCCCCCTTCGGACAGACGAAGCTCATTGTTGGTTCCCGAGTCCCTCTCCCACACCTCTAGTAGTTTCTGAACACTTCTTTGCTTGCTGGCATGACAAGATTTTCTAGGCTCATCTTGTAAGTTCCAGTCTCACACTTGGAATCATCCGCTTCCCCAAGGGTGCTTTGATTTTTGAAACAAACGTCTTCAGACTCAACCCACCCATCTCTATCCTTTTTTAATTGTACAACATAAGCAGAAAAGTGCTGTCTTTAAAAAGAGAAGAAGTTAACATTTCAGTTTAAAACATCTTGCTAATAGCTTAATTGAGTCAAATTATAGGTCCAAACATAGTTTTCTATTTCAGAGATTCTAATGTTCCCACAAAACATAATAAAATGCAAAATACCTCTTTACAATACTCAGAAACACTGGGCAGTTCTGCAGGCATTTTACTGGAAATCTAGTGCCAAATCAGACTAGGATCCTATTATAGTTTTTGTGTAATGTGTCAATTACTCATATGTTGGGGACTCAAATAACTATTGCCCATGTCATTGTTAGGATCGCCTTGAACCTTGTATTTACATAGTCGTTCAACCTTCAGAGTCCTTCGCTGCCGTCACAGCTGGTACCCCTGCTCTCTGGATATGACCTCAGGCTGATTGCCCAGCACTCTCTTCACTTTTCACAGAACCTCTTTTCAGCAAATCCTGACATTTGGAAGAAGTTAGTGCCATGTAAATTAGCTCATCCTTCAAGACCTCTCCAATTCCCGTCTCATCCTAGGGGCGCACATCATGAGTTGCAGTGGAGGTTAGAAGGAACTGGAAAGAATCTGCTTCAGTTGAAAACACCCACAGGAGGTCTGGCAGCTCTGTGCTCTCCTCTCATCATAAGAGCCTTGGCTGCCTCCCAACCCTAGCCTGTTGCATCACTTGCACCAGAGGTTCTGGTCTGTTTTAGGGGAACTGAAAGACCTAGCTTAGAATGACCCACGGATGCTCCATGTTACAGAAGATAACGTAAATTCACTACAAATCAGCATTAACACCAATAAATCCCCCGGGCTTTAGTAAATGGAAGGAAGATATGGGAAGAAATAAGTACAATAGATTTGATTCCAACATTAACCAGGTGGGTTATTCTGAGTGTTGGCTGTCCTATAAATAATCCCCATTATATTTCATGTAGACATTACTAATTTCATGGGTGGATAAACTATGGCTCCCCGTCTCAGTGGTCCCTAGGCTTCCATTTGCCAGAATTCCTAGCTGGCCTCTGATTGTGTTGAAGAGATAGCTAGAAGGTAGAAATTCAGGTGATCAGAACATCAGGCTCTCTGAATATACCAACAGTGTAACTGTTATTCACTGAAAAGAAAAGTCCAAAAATCAAAAACCAGTGCAAATGAGGCAAATGGGTTGAGCTCATAGGAAGTTAAGTAGAAAGTAGAGTGAATCAAAGGATGAGTGGGATGTTAAACAATCGGGAGTTACCCAACACAGAAGGATGATTAGTTTAGACACCTAAATGGGTGCATTTGCGTGCTACAATGTTAAGGCACATTTGGAAAAATGAAAACCAAACCTTTGGCAAGTCTGCAATAGTTACAGCACAGGCACAACTACAGCACAACAGTGTCTCCCAATGTCTTTAAGGGTATCCCTAGTCATCCTCTGACCCAGAGGGGCGCTTGCATGAAGAGAGCTCTTTCCTGCCTTGGTCAAGCCCTCTGTGTTGTTCATAAGGCAAAATTCTTACATGTTCCAATGAAATTTCTCTTTGGCATCAATTTGACATTACTTGTTACTATCTGCCTGTTCCTTGTAGTGTGTCGTTTCTTGCCTTACACCTAGTCAGTTACCCGTGGATCCAACTTTCCATTCTCATCCAGTAGACATGCAATGGTACTGTGTGTATAGATGAGCAGTGCCCTGGATGGCAGTGCTAGTCTGAAGAGATGGCCATTGCCCTACAAGCTGAATGTGTGTGCTTGTCAAAATCAATAAGGAATGGGCAAGGATTTGAGAGGGCTCAAGGTTTTGGCAGCAGTAAGCAGGTCTGTTGGTAAGTAGGGGAGAGCTGGGATTGTTTCTTAGTGACCTTTTCTCACCGTGAAGTGGTGCTGTCTATGACAGACTGTGCTATTGTTCTCAGCTCTTCACCCGCTCTCTATAAGAGGATTACACATCCTGTCATGGCTGGGGGACTTGCAGCAGGCAGGTATACCTCCCCACTGAGTCAGGCTCAGCCGCCTGACTTGATGGCCCAAGGAGCAAAAGTGGCAGGGTACCAGTTTTGAGCAGGAGTTGTAAAGGCATCGTGAGTTTCTGACAGCTCTCTTGCTCTTTCCATCTGCCACAAGAGCAACATATCCCAAATTGGGCTGTTCCTTCAGTGTGGGTCTCAGAACGAGAAGAGCTACAACTTCAAGTGGAGCTGCAGCAGCCCACCTGCAGCTGCCATACGAAACGTGGCCGAGAGTAACTGTTTCCTGAATGTGTCTCAGGATGCTACAGAGATATAAGGGTGTTTGTTTCTGCAGCCAAAGCTGACTAATAGAGTTGATCATAATAGAACTGGTTCAACTGCAGGAGTAGGGTTTAGTGATTCAACACATTTTCCGTTATCTAGATGACGTCAGATTGTGGTAGATTAGGTCATTGTTTGAAATAGTCACATCTTCCCCCTCATTTCCATTGGATGAAAATACTTCCTGGCTCCACTGATATAGGGCATGGCAATGTGACTTGTTTTGGTCTCATGGCGGGTGGAACGTACTTCCTGCCCTTGGTCATGTTAGTGGCTTTGGCTGATGGTCGGTTATCAGATGCAATGCAATAGGGTCTTGAAATGTGCTTGTATGATTGGGCTTGATCTCTGCACTTCAGCCATCGCTGTGAGAAGAACATTGCAAGGCTTGCCCACAGCCCCAGAGGAGGCTGAGAGATAGTTGAAGCAGAGTTACTCTAGCAAAGCTTCCCCAAACCCAGATAAGCAATCTCCCAGCCAACCCACAGACAAGTGAGCTAAATGAATGCTTAGTATTTTATGCCACTAAGATTGATGGTTGCTATAGCATTATTTATCAATAGGCAACTGATACACTGATTAAACAGCCACTGTCACTTACTGACCTGGATCATACAACTACATAGGTAACTGTGGCAGCATTTTTTATTTTTTATTTTTTTTAAAGGATTTTAAAGACCCTTATCCTAAAGATCCCTCTCCGCTCCCTGCCCCTCCACATCTTACCTTCGTATGGGATATGCTCATGGAAAATAGTAGGTTACAACTTTACTTAACAAAGAGCCTCTAATGCTACAGAACTGAATGTGTCCATATTTATTAGTGATACTGTTATGCTCTGTTGGTGCAATAAACCTATAAGGCTTAATTATAATTTCCTTGTTTTTATGGTATACCTATATAGTTCATTGTTCATAGCTAATCTACAGCTTATTAAGTGCGAGTACCAGATATTAAATTGATATTCATGCATAAACATGCTTATGGGCAGTTCCCATGGTGTCATGTTTAGGTGACATCAAGAACTGACATTTGGGCTTTCTGATCCCAAAAGGACCATCATCAATATAAATGATCCCACTCTTTGATATATTCCCAAAGTAGAAAAGATTAAAACCCTCTTAGAAAATGCCAGGTTAATCTTCAGATCACCTTAGTTGCCAGAGAGACTTCCAACTTTTAACAGCGCCATCTTTTCTATATTTTAATGAATCATCACACAAACACCAAGATGGCCACAGAGGGGGACTTTCCAGCTTTGGGAATGTCTGTTTCTGACATTTCCTTTCAAAGGAGGATTTTTATAAATAGCATTTTTGTTCTTCCAAGAGAGGAACCACACCATGATTCTGGCTTTCGTGAAGCCCAAGGGGCTGTGTGCTATTTTAGTCCAAATATTGTGCTGTCTTTGTTAACTGTTGTGTTTAATTATTATTTCAGACTTGGGACTTAAAAACTCTCTGCATGGAATTCATTTAAAAGATCCAGAGAAAGTAAGTTAGGCCCCTCGGGGGCTCTGGTTCAGTGACCATGTCAGGAGTGGGAAAAGAGAAGTCTAGAAAATGGTAAAGGCTGTTGAAAAGTCTCTGGAAACTGATACAATGTTTTCCTTTAATAGTGGTAAAGCTTCACTCTTGGACTTTGCACAGTGAGTGGTGCCAAGTCTACTAGCAAAGCTGTCATCCTTAAAATGACACATAAAAATGATTGCTGGAATATGCATGCTGCCACATTAGCTTTAATTTAAAATATTCTTGAATGCATAAAAAATGTCAGACACTCCATATACCAAACATAAAATGGACTTTTGGAGCGGGGAATTAATTTAATAGTATTCCTCTTAAATACGTTTTTGGAAAGAGCCTGAGTTCTATAAATGGCCTATATTCAAATAGATTATTCTAATTAGTTCCCATGTCTTTAACCTTTTGAAAATAAAACAATATTGAATGAAAAGGGAAAAATGTTTATGCTATAGTAAAAATCCATGAAAACGGTGCTGATGGACTGTTGAATCCAGAATGAGTTCCTATCCTAAGCTGGGTGATTAAATAGAAAGTTCCTTCCACTAAAAACATTTAGCCTAAAATCTTCCAGGTCAGTGGACTCTCATTTAACCTACACAAATATTGAGGGGAAGATGTTCCAGAGCATCATATGGCTTTAATTGAACTAGAAATCTAAGTGACATATCCTTCAAAGAATGAGATTACGGCCTTGGCGTGGGCGAGGCAGATTTTCAGGAGGCTGCGCCCAAGAGAAGCATTTTGAGCAAAGAACCCTGGAGAGTCAAGGCCTTCTCTCCCACTCCCTTACACTCACCTTCCACCCCTTCTTGAAATAACTGGACTCTCCTTTTGTCAAAATCTTAACTATTTCATTGAAATACAAGGTAAAGCTTAAAAAGTATTCATGAGAACTGTGAAAGGAGAACACTCAGAATTCCTGTTAAATGCCCTCCCTCCATGTGTCTAGTCCTATCAGACAATCCTGGTGTCTGAGGACACATTACTAATGAGTCATTGGGTCTACAGAACCCAGGACAACAGCGTACCCAGAGGGTGACTAGGAGGGTGACCAGCTGTCCTGTTTGCCTAAGACTGGGGAGATTCCTGGGATGTGAGAGTTTCAGAGAAAGTCTCAGGCAAACTAGGACGAGCTGGTCACCCCGTGACTAGGTCAGTCCTCGTCTTCCTGGCTATGCTCAGAGGAAGATACCAAAGGCTTACATTTGTTGGCTTCCCAAGTCACTCCAACCCACCCATGGACCTTGATGCCTATGAGAAGATATGGGGATGCCTGCCCTGACTAGAGGGTGGGGCCTGGAATTTCCCAGTATCAGATGGATGCTGCCGAGACCCCAGGAGCCTACCAAGCTTCCATTTTCTTCCTCAGTTTCTAGTTTTTTGTTTTTTTAACAGCCTTTATTTGAAGTTCCCACATAAAGTTATATGGATTTTTAAACCACCGTCTTGACGTATGATAAGCACAAAAAGCTGTACATATTGGATGTCTACAATTTGCTGAATCTCTAGTTTTTACTCTATTTCTTAATCTGATCTTGAACCCTAGCCCACTGGGCTGGGTCCCTGGCCCCCTGCTTAATTTCTGCCTGTTCTTTCTCCCTGAAAGTAGGATCCTGTTACTCATGTCTTTACTCATCCATTGTCTTAGAGCCAGATGCTGCGCCCTCTTGATGACTGTTACGTGCTCTTTCTAGAGACTGTTGCTGCCGAGAACCCATTCTCTAGACGTGTCCCAGACCATAGACAGCAGTGTTGCCCATGCATGTGTGCCTCTCCCCCGACACTTCCCTCTCCACCTGGAGGAACTAGCCCCATTCTTGACGAGGCTCAGAGCCAAAGCCCCTTCCATTGGCACTCGGTCTACTGTTGAGATTCCAGCAAACCTCACAGGCAAGGCTGTGTGGATTATGATACCGGGGGAGCGTTCCAAGCTTTATATAGTGACATTTAGAGTCACATCCCTCGTCATTCATTAGTTATGTCATGGGGAATCCTGGACTCCTCCTTTTTTCCTTCTCAAAGGCTAATCCTGCCCTTTAGGCCAACAGTCCTCCCTGGCCACCCCCAACACCCCTGAGAGAAGCATTCGCCTTTTTCTGGCCTAGCCCGAGTCCTGGGGGCATTACAAACAAAATTAAAATATGAAGCAAACAAATAAGCCACCCAGCTTATTTTATTCTGTTAGTCTTGGTTGCTCTCTTTAGTGAGAATTGTGAAAATGCCTATCTTCAATTATTTTAATTCTGGGTCTCTCTTTAACAGAGTAGGGGAGGGCATTTTCTTTCTCTTTTTCTTTTTTGAGCGTTTGCTAAGGGAATGGCCTTCTAACGCCGTCTTTGAAATCTTCACACTCATCTGCGTGAGCGAGAAAGACGGTCAGCTTTTTCAAGTGTTTTGTTCCTGTGCCATTTGGCCTATTCTTGTGTTTTGGCAAAACTAGTTTCTGCAATCCAAATCACTGTGCTTTCCTACTGCAAACAAATAAGAAAATACTAGCTCTTTGTAAAACCGTTGCCTGCTGTGGAGGCAATAATGGGTGCAACTTCCAGAATCCTGCATGTCCAGCTCCTGGCTGGAATTCTTGGGTGTTGTTCCCAATGCAGAGCTGCTGTTACCATGACAGTGCTGTTCGCTAGGTCTTCGACCCACCAGGAAAATTGCCTTTCTTCATGAAATAATCCTAAGAGAAGAGTTGTGGGCTGGGAGCAGGTGGAATTCTCTAGGGCTGAGTTCGTTGTCAATGTACCCAGACATGCTCCTTTGATACAGATAAATGCAGGAGAAAATTGTGCTTAATAAAAAGAGAGAGAGAGCACACTCAGATCCATTTGTTTCAGTCCCTCGAGGTCCCATCCAGGAAGATGATAAAAAAGACATCAGATGCTTGATTTGCATGGGATAAATCCTCTCTTCCCTAGGACAAATGAAAATGCAGATCCATCTAACAGATGGCTGGATGAAGAACATCCGGGTTGTGTTGCCACAGCAACGCTTCTTCTTGTGGATGCAGATGCAAGTAGGACAAGGCCCGCGAAATCCCGAGATGGCTAGATTTCTTGGTTTGGAACAAATAATATGGATTTGCGCTGTTTTCTTTGAATTTGGCCCTATCAGAGGGAAGGAAGTATAATTTAATGTACAGAAAGGGGACCTGGTTGAGAGGAAGGCTTCTTTCTCCAAATAGTGAATGCACCTTTCTTAAGGGGACTGCATAAAAGAGTCCTGAAAACATGGAGAAGTCTTTGTATCCTTCCCAGGAGAAAACCATAGAGAATATTGGGAAATGGCCAGAACCAAGGACACTTTTTCTGCTAGAGGGACCTTTCACATAAAAGCAAAGTTTATCACCTTCCTTCGTAATGGGCATGGAGGGTGGCCAGAGAGGAAACCCTACAAGCTGATTTGGACATTCTTGCTAATACATTCCTGTGGCCCAGCAGCTGTAACCTCAGCCCCCGAGTTGATGGAAGAATCAAGTGGCAGTCCGCCTCAGTGGGCCACAGATCCTTGGGGACTATGGAGTTATTGCAAAAGTCCACAAAACATTTGCAACCAAGCCTTGTCTGTAGAATGAATTAATACGTCTTGGATAAATGCGTACTGTTTTTTCAGATGACAGTAGATACAGTTGTGGTTAATAATTACTAACGAATTGAAAAGTGTTGTTCAGTTTTTAGTAAATTTGTGTCATTGTGTGATCTCAATGAACAGAAATTAAAAGCACAAGTCCTATCGTGGGCAACCATTAAATTCTTTGACATTAAGTGGAAATCCTCATACTCGAAAAGGTTGAGTCACTGATCTGTAAGCACAAACAGGGTTAGTCTCCATTGTTGAAACACCCTTTCCTGGGCTTTCAGAGTTAAGGTTATAAGATGTTATCAAGGAAAGCTAAAGGACTCTGTGGAGTCTTGACAAACATAGAATTCTTAACAACTTCCAAGATTCATTCATTTTTTTTTATCCCATCAAATAAACTCAAGTTCCTTATATTCTGCTCTTCTGCTGACCTTTAAGACAAGTTCTACGAGTTTAGTAGGAAGAGTTGAGCAACTTGGTGTGCAATTGCCTTCTATGTCTCAAAGGTAATTCCTTGTTTTCTTTTCCCGCCTGCCTTTCAGAGCCAACACACCACTAATAGTTTAGATCTTGAGGAAGACTAGGAGGGCTTGTTGAGTGAATACTCAGCACCTTTCTTTTTGTGGCACAGAGTGCAATAGAGATTAAGTACTCACCCGCATATTTTGATCAATAGTGTAGTCTCTAAGCTTAAGTACTTCTCTTTGAGACCCGACTTAGACAAATTTTACTAAAGACAATTCAAATATTCACTCTGCAATTCATAACAGTTTACACACTATATCTATACAGACTGCTCTAAAATTAGCAAGGGTCAGACTTTTTGGCGTCAGTTACATGTAATATAGAATCTACTTCACGTGGTATTTCTCATGGTATCCTTTCTTCCCACGGTTCTCTAAACTGTTTGGTACACTTTATTGTTTAAAAATAAACAGCCTTTCAAGTTGAAGTGGATTATTAGTTATTGCAGTGAAAATGTTTTTCACATTACAAACTGAATCACAGAATATTTTATTTGGTCGCTACATGTTTAAAAAAGCCATTTAAATGTAATTGACCTGAGGTTGTCCCAGAAACAGAGGTATATTGCTACACACAATGTAGTAGGAATTCATCTTCATTTGTTCATCCATTTATTCAGCAAATAGTTACTAAGCACTGTGTTCAAAACATTTACTTTTGAACCAACCTCTGTGTCATATTCGCTTTCAAAAATGTCTCCCAACATGCATTCAGGATGCCTTATATTTTCTCCAATTCTCCATGATTGCTTTTTTCTTTTTTTTCTCTTTTTTGAGTTGTTTTCAGTCTCCCCCTTCTAATGGTTCCTTAACTATTTAACTACACTCGTTATCATCATGTAGATAAGTTTAATAGAAGCAAATATAAATTTTCTCTTTCACTTAAAGTTGAAGAAGAGCCTAAATCTTATGTGTAGTGTTTGGAAACCATTTCAGTGTATTTTAATTTTGATTGCATTCATTTATAAATAGAAAGATATTCTCATTGGATCTCGGTCAGGACATCTGTTCATGATAGAAACTAACCTATCTAGTTGTTAGAATACAATAAAGCAAGTCACATTTCTACTTAGAGCAATGTGTGAACACAATATAACAAGGCACATTAGTGTGGTCCAGAGATCAAGCCATGTGACTGTACACACCTCACTATCAACAACCTCCAAAATCAGAATTCCAGGGATGGCATGTGCCACCTGCTCATGGCTTGTACGTAAGAGCATCTCATCCCTCTCTAAGGATTGTTCTGCCTTGAGCCATGCAGGACATACCAATGAACAGTAAGTAACTACATGCAGAAAACATTTTCCAAATCAAGAAGCAGGAAAGGGAGCAACTTGCAAATTCCAGAATCCACCAAGGACTGTGATATTTATTGGGTTGAATGTCAATTGCTCTTTTAACTGTTCAACTGAATTGACTTTCTTTGGAAAAGTTTCTCAGCGTCCCCAAATGCAAGTAATAAATATGAAACTAAGGGCTTTCTAAGGTACAGAAGGAAGGCAAAATTTGGATAGTTGGCCAATCTGAAAGCAGTGGAAACAGAGGGAATTCTGAGATGACCTCTAAGTTATCCTGTTTGACGTTGTGTGAATCCTGCCTTCTGTGCACGGCACATCGTGGGGCTGTGCAAGCTCCTTTTGTGTTTATTTGATTTTATTTTTCCCTTCCTCCACTCTCCCCACTCTCCCCCTCAGCAGGTTCCCAATGGAATGTGCTTCATTGCCGCCCTTTGATATTTACGCGCCCTTATAAATTAGAACTTGTTGACTGCGTGCGTTTAGGTAACACAAATGGCACCGGGTTGCTCTAGATCTTGTTTTATTTCTTACTTTTTCTGGCAGCAATCTGTTTTAAAGGCCTACCCATCCTGCTTATGCGTGAGTGCTGTGTGGTTTTCAGTACGCATCGGCTATATTTCACATCTCCATCCTCCTAACGACGGGCACCTTGGTTGCCTCCAATAATTGTGATAAATGTTTTCATACAGGTCCCCTTTGAAACTTGTGAGGTTTCCCATGGACTAGAATGCCTACAAGCAGAACTAGTGGGTGCTGAGATGCATGCAAGCTCAATAAGTAAGACCAGATCGCTTTCTGTGCACACTTGCTAGGGTATCTGAGTGTTCCGTTTGCCCACATACACATTTGGTATTTTCCAGTCTTCTAATTTTGGCCAGCCCCCTGAATGTTTGAGGTTGTACGTCTCTAGTTACCAGTGAGATTCAGCACATCTTCACGCGTGTCACTTTGCTGTTTGGGTTCCTCCTCTGTGGATTGCACGCCATATTCTTGCCCATTTTTATTGGATTTTCTGTTATTTTGTCTCCTTCAGTTTATAGGATCTCCTTTTATATCCTAAATATTATCCCTTTGCTAGTTTCATACATTGCAAATATGTTCCTCCCAACATTTTCACTATCCATTAACTTTACTTACTTTTTTCTTCATTGAACATAAATCCTTAAATCCTTAAACTGGTATGATAAGGTCAAATCAATGTACATTTTTGCCTATTGATTATTTTATAGGTTTTGTTTTAGAAATACTCTTTTGCACCCAATGGCCACAAAGATATTCTCCTATTAGTTTTTGGCTCTAACTGTCAGATTGGGGCCCAAATTCATCTGGAGTCCACCCCCATTTTGAGTGTAAGTAGGGTTCCACCTTTATTTGTCTCAGTACTGAGCCAGTTTTCTGAGCACCAGCAAATACACAATCATTTATCAAGTTTCCATTTCTGAGTCTAAAATAGTTCACAGCCTAAAACCTGTCTACTATGTTTAAGGAACTCAATAATTAGTAGCTAAAATACCTGCTTCTGTGCTGCAGGCTTTAACTAGGCTACAGACAGTGTTATCAGTGGGCAGGGCTCAGTTGTGAAGCTTTCTGTGGCGGGAGAAATAGGTAATTCACCACAGCATTTAGACCTCAGATTCACATACAGCTGCCAGTCATCTTCACACTCTTGGCTTTAAAAGATAAATATGTTTTTGTTGTTAAATGCCCCGGATACTTATCAGCATCTAAAGCACGTTTTCTGAATCTGGACTTCGTTCTCTATTCATCACTGACGTGAGGCAGGACTATTCAAAGGCTGAACATCGGTAATGCAAAGGCAGAGGGGATCTGAACGTTCCCCCAAGATACTCCAGCATTTCTTTAAAAAATGAGAATTGCTCTCTGAGACAATACTGCCCGCCCTTCGTACCTTTCAAAAGGAGGTCATGTGTACGAGCATGCTTCCTCAATGGAAAAAGAGGTCGTGATTTTTAAACCCATCTGCTCTTCATTTGGTGAGCTTGGTGGCTGACATTTGACTTACTTTTTTACTAGGCAGCGACATACACTCTTAGCTAAAAATTGCCACGAGATGGCAGTTCCCCTCTGGGCTCTCTCCGTCTCAGTGTTACACATTTATGGTTTATTTCTTTGATAAACTGATTAGTGCCTATCAACTGAAAATGCGGTAGAAATAGTCCTCACTTCTTTTTAGGAGTTTTAGCGCTGTGATTATCTCCAAAGGGTTCATTAATTCTAAGAGATAAACAAAATCATAAAAATTACAATTTTCCCAAATTTAAATTGAACAGGCTTAGTTTAATTACTGCAAAGTACAAACTCAATACTTAGCATAATAAATTCCTATCAAGAAGAAGATGTTGACCAGAGGGTTTTTTCCCTAAACTTGAGAAATCTACGGCCTCTTTATCAGTCAGGGTAGGCTAGGTTGTACGTGTGTGTCACAAACACTATCAAAATCTTGGTGGATTAAAACAACAAAGGACTAACTCTTGTCTGTGCCACGTTGTAGGTTCACTGGGGGCCCCTCTCTCTGTCGCAGGGTCCTCATTCTTTCATCCGGGCTGTCCTAGCAGGCACTGCCTGGACCATCTCAGAGAGGGGAGAGTCTAGGGGGTCTTGCTTCAACAATTAAGTGCTCACAAGTCATCGGCACATTTGGGTGGGTGGCCCCACCCAGTCATGAGGGGCCAAGAAGTGCAATTCTGTCACACCCCTGTAACTGGGTGGGGAGGGAGGGAGGGAACCAAAACTATTTGGCAAACAGTGCTAATGCGTACCACAGAGCTCTTTCTAAAGAAAAAATTCTTAAGAATACAGGATTCCACGTGAGAAGCATCAATTTAGGAAGATAAGTGCTTTTCCATTCAAATTATGACTGCAAAGTGGGTTTGGCCTTCTAACTGGTAAACAAAAAAATAATTTGATCAAAGTGTAAACACAATTTTAAAAGTTCTTACGGGAAAATGGAATAGAAAATATGGAGATCTCTTTCACGGTCAGAGAAACCACAGCTTTGGCGTCTACTGGGAACAGTAAGAAGACTGTGCTCAGGGGAACGAGGTTGCGGAGCTCGTGGAAAATGGAGGAAAGGGGAGGGCAGCCAATCTCTCCACAGGCACAGCCAGCGGGCTGGGGCCAGCCCAGGGCAGAGAGTTAGACAAAAAGGATGCCTGTGAACCAAGCCCTTGGGGAGTGCTGGGGGCTGTGCATGGACCCAACTTCTGGCTTGCTGAGAGGCTGGTGACAGCTGTAGGAGGGCAAAGAGGAGAGGAACTCAGCCCCTTGAGAAGAAGACCAGCAGGAATACGAGAGGCAGCTGACCCCAACCTGCAGGCTCTCCGAGAATGCCGTCCCAGACTTGCCCATCACTGTGGCCCTGTGCACTTGTGGGACGAGGCCTCATGTCACCCTGGCTGTCCTTGGCCTGTACCGAAAGGGCTGCTACCCAGAATAGGGACAGAGTGCCTCCTGCTCCCAGGCCCAGGCAGAAAGACACCTGCTGGGAAGCTAACTGGGCAAAGTTGTAGTTATACTGGAAACATCTGCACACCTGGCAAAGATAGAGCTGGGTGCAAGAAAGAGCCAGAACCTAGTGGAAAATATTCCCCCTGCTAGTGAGGAGAAGGGCCATCTCGTGGGTTGATATCCTATTATCGTGTCAAAGACCGTGGTCTTATTAAAGTGCTTTCTGAAGCATTCAGAAGCCCAGAAGAAATGATGATGAGAATCTTGTTGGGTAGGACATGTGCTTTTGCTTTTTCTTTGTGACATATCAGATGCTTTGCTTAAGTCACTCACTAGCTTCTTCTCCCTCTTCAAAAAAGTCCTTGGCTAATTAATGACTTATAGACGCTCCATTAAGACATTGGACTGTCTCTAAATTTTGATACTTAGAACTTTCCTGTTTCAGTAATGATCGTGGACACTTATCGGTGCTATGGGAGAGTTCAATGACATCATTAATTCAATCCACTGACATCACATTTGGGTTCTGAGTCTTTAGGGTCAGAGTTTTGGAACTTGAGAGTACGCTCTCTTCTTTCTTCCTCTTTCTCTTCTTTTAACACTTCCCCAGCTAAAAAAATAAAACCCTCTCAGATTTGTTTTTAAGAAATGAAGAAATGTTCCAACATGTGACCCACAGCTGCAACCCTTTGACCTTTGCTCATATTGAGGCTGCGCTTCAGATCCCTCCTGGGACCTCGAGAGAGAGGCACTTTCGCTGTTCTAGGCAGCGTGCCCGGCCGTGGAGGGGAGGGAAGGGACAACCTCAGGCTGGACTCAGGCAAATGGAATAAATATCTTCTCTACAGCATCCTCACAAAAGAGCTGGCTGAGCCCGAGGTTGTTTGGACCCCTCTGTCCAATACAGTAGCCACTAGCCACTAGCCACGTGCGCAGCAAAGCCCCGAAATGTGGCTCGTCTAAACAGAGATGTGTCATGAGAGTAAGCGGTACAGTGGATTTCAAAGATTCAGTATGGCACAAAGCACACAAAATATCTCATTAATAATTTCATATTGATTACATGTCAAGGTGATATTTTGGATAGATTGGATTGCATGGAACATGTTATTAAGATGAATTTTGCCGGTTTCTTTTCACCTTTTTTAATGTGGCTTCTGGAAAATTTAAACTGACATGTAACTCACACTATATTTTTATTAGATGAGGCTGGTGTGGGTGATGGAGATTTGTTTTTAACTATTTTAATAAGTATTAAATAAGCATCAAATAATTTTAATATGGACATTTCTTGATCATATGAACTCCTATGGTAAATATTTTCTCTACTCGTGTTTTAAAGTAGAATGAGGTTTTTAAAAGTTCCCAAAGCACTCTGGGTGATTTGGCGAATTCTCTGTTATGGATACCAGGGAGCACTAGCGCCACCTAGAAGCTGGCCAAAGCTCTGTGGTGTTCCCAGACCTTCTGGTGCTGGCGTTTGTCTGATGAATGGGGTCACGCATGAGGCTGTGGAATACATCACAGCAGTCACATATACTTCCTCCTGGCCCACTCACGTCCTCCAGCTGCTGACGCTTGTATGAAAGACCCAGGGGTAGTTTAACTTTGAGGGGGGCTCCTGCTCCTCCAAATTGGTGAGCCCCAAATCCTCAAGGAATATTTCATTCATACAGACTTCTTAGAGATTAATAGCTTCTGGAGGACAGAGTCTGTAGGGAGATTGCGATGACACGTTTGCTGGCTAAAACCACTGTGTTAGCCTCAAGAGCAGATAAATTCCACTTTTCATCAGTGGCTTCACCTTTCCTTGTAAAATGTGGCAACTGATGAAAAGTCCACCTATTGAGAACAACCAGATGAAACTGCAAGTCTGGAAACGCAGCTACGTGACACTGTACCCCCTCCCCTGCCCTTGGGTGGGGGTGTGGGATGGGGACAACGAAGACGAACAGACGGCACTCACATTCCTTCTCAGCTTAGGAAGAATAAATACTAAGAGTCAGCAGGATTGCTATTCACTGACCATCAGTGCTTCTCACGCTAGTCTCCTGGGATGTTGTCAAAATGCCTGTTCTGATTCCCTAATCTGATGTCGGGTGGGGCATGTTTCACAAGCTCCCTGCTGAAGTGCATGCTGCTGATGCAGGGACCACCCTCTGAGTAGCAAGTTCTTTAAAGGTCATTTGCTTTTGTGTACATTCATGAAAAACTACCCTCCCTAAGGCCTGGGAGACCAATGGTGCCAAATTGACATTAGATATACCTGGTATATTTAAGAAAATCCAATATAAAAAGAAATCCATTGATTTAAAAGAAAAAAAGGCACAATGACAATTTTCCTTACAAAGCAAATAATGTCAAAGTACCTTTGAAAGCATCTCCCTTTATGCACTATAGCATCAATTACAGTTTACTAACTGTGAAAGGGTGAAAGAGGGCCAAGTGAATTATCATCTGGAAGTAAAATGTCTCTGAAACGTTATAAAAAAATAACATGAATGTTGACAGCCTCCATTAGTGAGCACTTGTTGTGTGCAAGATGTATATACAGAGGTTATCTAATTGAATCTTCAAAATATGAATGGGGTGAGTGTTACTAACCTCATGCTGCTGGTGAGAAAACTAAGGCTCATAGAGTTTAAATGAAATGTGCCGGTAGGAAAATGTTCCGTGTGAAATGCTGCACATCTGTCCTGACCCTTGCTGGTTGTCTTTCTTGACCAGAAAGCAGTCCCCCACTGGAGGAACTCTGAGCACCATATTTATAACAGATTGTTATTTATAGTATATTTCTCTTCCTTGGCAATTTAAGCTAAAATGTCAACTTGAAGAAACGTTTCAGAAAGGCACCAGGAAGGGTTATAAATAGAGCTAGATTAATCCAAGAAAGATGAATACCCTATTCACATAAGGTACATCATTGTTGATATAAAACAACTGTCTTGGCAGAACTAAAAGACAATTAAGGAACAGATAGAGCAAATAGCAATCAGCTCAGTAAATATCAAGCAACCAACGAGTGCAGTTTACTCATGAGCAATACCGTTTTCTATGAGTGGCATTACTAGGCAACAAGACTTCCAAACAGGCAAATGTTGCCAAGGGCATTTCCCATCTCCCTTTGCTCCAAAATAAAGTGGGCAGACACCACTTAGATGGCATAAATATTTGACAAAATATCATGCCAAGCTAGACACGAAAGACAGCATATTGTATGGTTCCATTTATATGAAATTCTAGAAAAGGCGAAACTGTAAAGACAGAAAGCAGATGAAAAGTTGCCCGGGGCCAAGGGTGGGGGGAGAGGATTGACTGCAAAGAGACAGCAGGAAGCTTTGGGGGGCAATGGAGATGTTCCATATCACGATGTGGTCGTGGTTATATGACTGCACACTTGACAGAATTCACTGAAGTGTGCACTTGAAATTGCTGAATGCTATAGTATGGAAATTCTATCTCCATACGGCAAATTAAAAAATATATGGAATAACTTGATACAACATTTCTATTCTGTATCTGACTCAGACTAGGCAAAATTTGGTAACCCTTCAGCGATAGAAAAGCAGCACAGCTTAAATTTAAAAAATACAGAGCTAGAGATTGTTGTAAACGAGGAATAGCCGCAGCCAACACCACGCATGAGTTGCCAAGACTTTATTGGATGAATTCCATCCAAGATATGGCTTTTAGCCTCTCAAGGTCTCTGGACACCCAGAAAGTGGGTCATCTTTCAGAATATCTGCGTCACTGTGGAGAACGTCAGCAAATCAAAGACCAGCTGGATTTGTTCTTAAATTGGCAAAATGCTTACTTGCTTAGAAGTACTATTAATCCTCTCATTCACTGGACAAGCGAGATGGGTTTTGTGGTCTTGATTACCTTCACTTCTTATCACCACTTCGTATTCTTTCAGTAGAGGATATATATTAGGCATTAAATTTGTGCTTCGGAAAAAGCAGAGATCATGTGACTGCATGATGCTAAACCTTAGAAGTTTGCAATTAAGACTAATCCCAAATATTTCTACAGAGTGAATTGGAAACTCGAAGCAATCATTTATCCAAAACAAAATTATTTTGTCTAAAATATTCAGTTATTAAAGTAAAAGCATTGTTCTGGACTGAATTCTCCAGATAATCCTACTTTTGGCAATGGGTTACAGAAAACCAACTTAAATGGGCTTAGATAATCAGCACATTTCCTGGCTCATATATTTGGAATTCTAGAGTTACAGCAGGGTTCTGGGTTGGGCAGACTCGAGCCTCAACAATCTCTACAAGCCATGGTTCTCTTCCTCCCTATGTACCGCTCACAGGGTAGCTTCATCTTTATACTGGTCCTCTCCTGGGTGTAGGATGACTGCTACGATCTATTTGAGCCCACCATTTCCTCGTTAATTCCCTGAGGGAAGAGAGAAATGATTCCTTGAGGAACCTCTGACATAAGGGCAGTGAAGGACTTTCCCAGAAACCCTTTTCTCATTGATTTAGATTGGGTCACTTGCCCATTTCTCATCAACTCAAATTAGGTCACATGTCCCTTCCTCATTGGTTCAGAATGGGTCACATGCCCAGCCACTGGCACAGAGGATATAATTACCTTTAGAAAATCAAGGCTGTCCCTACAACTGGAAACAGAGTCAGCTCCCCCGAGGACATGAATTGATGAAGTGTGTGTGTGTGTGTGTGTGTGTGTGTGTGTTTGTATGGTGGGTGTTCTATTAAAGAGAAAGGGAGAATGATACTGAGTCAACAACAAAAAAGGTGCCCTAGTGTCTATTTTACTCCATTGCTTTAAAAGTGAGCAATTTTTTTTCTTGTTACAAAAGTAACACAGGTTTAAATTTTCATTTTAAGAGAATATTTAGAGCCAAACTGAAGAAAGTAAAAACCACCATAATCCCACTACCCTGTGAGAACCATTAATGAAATGATACAGCATACTTTTAAACAGTAAAATAAATATTACACTT
Source organism: Equus quagga (assembly GCF_021613505.1). Classification (NCBI taxonomy): domain Eukaryota; kingdom Metazoa; phylum Chordata; class Mammalia; order Perissodactyla; family Equidae; genus Equus; species Equus quagga. The sequence continues at coordinate 7,894,586 of NC_060274.1, read as the reverse complement.
TGTATACTGGAGACACAGTATAGCATCATGGTTGGCAAAACAGACTTAGGCATCAAACTTCTGGTTCATCTACTTACTGTCTGTCCTTGTTGGGTAGGCTGCTTAGCTTTCGGGTGCCTCAACGTCTTCCTTTCTGTAATGGAAATGAGATTAGTATCTGTATAAGTTCCTCCAGCACTAACCCTCTAGTTCACAGATTGGCAATCTACAGCCTACGGGCCAGACCTGATTTGCTGCCTGTTTTTTTGAATAAAGTCTTATTGGAACCCAGCCACAGTCATCCATTTAGTATCCATCTATGGCTGCTTTCACACTACAATGACAAAGTTAAGTAGTTCCAACAGAGACCTTATAGCCCACAAACCAAAAGTACTTACTCTCTGGCCCTGTACAAAAAAGTTTGCCAACCTCTGGGTTAGACCACCAGACCGCTATTGTTTTGTCAAAATCTAACATGTCATAATTCTGTGGTCAAGTAGTGACTTAATCAGCCTAGAGATTTGATCAGGAAAAAGTGACATCTGAAGAGCTAATACGAAGGCAAGAGATGCTCATTTATCTTATCAGTTAGAAACAGTTAGTTAAGAACCATGAATAATTGGAAAATCTACAAAAGTGTTTAAATGTCAAATGATCTACCTGAATTCACAAGAGATTTTGAAATACTCGATGTATGATTGCACTTGAACTCTGGGATGTTGCCACTGGGGCCTGAATTAAAGTGAATTTGTTCAGAGTCTTATCTAGTGGATAGAAGTCATAGCTATAGGCAGAAAATAAGATTGAAGAGGAAATAAAGGAGAATCCATAATAAATTGTGAATATTGCTTTTGAAAAGAAAAACAAAGGCTGTGGCCATCTGTGTGCTCTGAGGGTGAACAGTGGTGCAGACAAACAGTGTTATCAGGGACTCCCTGACGAGAAGAGAACTTCTGGGATGAACATGACGGAGCCAGCCCTGGTCCGAATTGGGTAAAAGCCCTAACTGAGAAGAAAAGAATCATTGGAATAAGTGATCCAATAAGTGGAATAAGTGATCAGTGGAATAAGTGATGGAGAGAAACTTCCCTCGTGTTATGGGTGGTTTTCACCTTGAATGTAAAGATCTTCAAAATCTAAACTATTTTAGTCAAATCTAATTTGTCTGAATTATTTTAGTCAACTCTGACTTTTCCATAAAACAGTGTTTTAACTAAAGATTAGATTTTCGGTCATGTGTAATATTCTTTTTTAAAAATATATAAAAGTGACCGTCAACTACAAAGAAATCTTCTAGAATAAAAAGCTTTTTATATATTTAGCAGTGTAGTATAGGAATTAAGAACAGAGGATCTCTATCAACTGCCTGGTTTCAAATCCTGGCATGGCTACCTTCCTATTTAATCCTTAATGTCCTAAACTTCATTTTTCCTATTTATAAAATAGGATTAATAAAAGTGCTAACTTTAGAGAGTTTTGAAGAGAATTAAGTGAAATAATTCAAATAAAGTACTTAGCCCAGAATCTAACAAATATTATACACTCCGTAGAAGCTAGCCATTTTAATGTGAGCAATATATAGAAACTAATTGTGGAAAACATTTTGACAACCAACCATATAGTAATATATTGTTATAATATACTAAGTTCTTATCTTGCATTTTTGGTATTCCTGCCTTATTTTTGGAGCAGCAAAGGTGAAGGTAGGTAAAAAAAAAAAATCCTTCATTGGGGTCTTAGAATTTAGAAGATTCACTCAGGGAACATTTCAATGGGCATTGTATTAGTTAAAGGCTAGGTCAACTTGCTGTTGAAACAGACACCAAAAAAATATAGTGACAAAAGAGAAAAATGTCTTTCTGTCTAACATGCCCACCCAAAGGTGGGTGGCCCAGTGCTAGAGGGCAACTCTGCTCTGTGAGGCCCTCCAGGACCTGGGTTCCACTTGTCTTGTTTGTCCACCGTCACCTGTGATAGGTTCTATGAGTGAAGCTGGCTCCAGCATCTTCTCCTCCCATCCTTCAGGAAGAGGAGGACAATGAATAAAGAGCAAGCCATTTCCTTTTTAAAGAATGCGACCCAGAACTTATACATATAGCTTCCACTTCTACCTCATTGCTGAGATCTTAGTCACAGGGCCACCCATTCTTCAAAGACAGGGTAGAAAATGTCACTTTAGCTTGGCAGCCACATGCCCGACTAAAATTCAGTGGATTCTGTTATCAAAAGGGAGAATGAAAGAATGGATGGTGGAATCAATTAGCTGTCTTCCACCAGCATTGTCGTGAAAACTACTATTGTTTCATTGACTCTGACACTATTGATTTTAAGACACATCATCATTTTATGTACCACTAAGTAAGAAAAACCATGCTATTTAAACTGTGACACATTGCTTTCTTATCAGCTCAGTCGTGGGACACATCCCAATTTAAGAGATGTTAAAATGTGCAAAATATACTGGTATACAAGAAACACAGTATTGGAAAGACTTAGGAAAAGACAGTGATCTAAAGAGATCCATTTTGCAGTCTCTTTTTGTTTGTGTGACTTTCCCAGGAGCAGGAGATATCAAGTTTTGGTTGACCTATTGAGTATAAAGTTTAGAATAGGTGATTGACAAGGTCCTAGAGGTGTGAATTCATTCTAAGTCAAATTCTTGTGACTGTTTGCAGAGAGACATATAGCTCAAAGGCTTGGGGAAATTTTGCTTAGATTTCTAGTCAATCTTGGCCAGGTCTGGAGTTGAGCAAACAGACAGTAGGGTCCTGTCTTTACTAGTCAAGATTCTTACTTAATAGAAGAGCACAAACTGAGGGCAACACTCTGAGAAACAGACATGGGGCAGGGCACTTGACTTCTTGTTTCAACATTCAGTCATCACCCAGACAGGTGTTGAACACCAGGCACTTTGCTTGATGCTACAATACTGTTCCTGCCCTCCAAGACCTCCAGAGCTCAAGGAGGGAGAAAAAAGTAGACCCATAAGGACATGCGGTTGAATAGGTGTGATGATAGAAGTTGGCTGAGTGGAGGCACAGATCGAGAGTCATCAGTTCTCCCGGAGGTTAGGAAGGCTCTCCCAGGGGAGGTGAAATCAGGACTAGAGAGAGCTAGGGCTCTCCAAGAGGAGGTAACAGAATGTGCAAGCCCATGGAAATGTGACACAGTCGTCACTTCAGGGAATTGTGCTATGATTCCTTTGCCATGTTAGACTGGAAGCTGCTGTGGTTATGGAGGTTTTGCTGTTCAGGTTTGTTTCCTTTATAGTGCCTTATACATAGTTGGAAGACTGCAATATTGGTTTAATTGAATTAAAGAAAAGGTCAACTTCTTGGATGGCCAGAGAGAGATGAGCTGAATTTTCCTGGATCAAAAAGATGCTAGATTCCAGTAAATCGACAGAAGCAAAATGATACCTCCAGTGCCTTGCTCACTCTTGAACTTTACATTACTCTATCTTATTTGTCAACTTCAAGGTTGAGGATTTAATAGATAAAGAAGCACTTGTTTGGATCCCACTTGCTTCCCCCACTTTTATGCTTATTTTCTCCAATTTAATAAATGTACAAATGAATTTTACTTTAGAACATACCTTTTGTCCTTGTTTACTCAGAGCAGTGTAGCATACACTACTGCTGATTTTAGCCTAAGAATAGATTCTTGGTGCAGCCGCCACATTTTTGTGAATTTGACCTATCACAAAGGCTAGAGGACCAAACTCTTCATTCTCAGGTTTTAAGGTGTAATAGTGAAAGACCCTGGTCAGGTCAGTAAGATCATTTGATTCGGTAGCTTTGAATCTGGTCAATGACAAATCTATAATATGCAGATGTTTCTTGCTGTCTATTGCTACTGAAATCTGCTTCTCTTATATAGATCACTGTTACAGATGAGGAAGTTAGTAATCCATCCTTTTTAGATCTGGTGAGAACTCCCCAAATGAGGAAGTGCACACTTATACTTATGTTTGCTTGGTAAGTTTGACTTGTGATGGATTCAAAAGCTTGTGTCAAATTTACAACGCACCCCTTCCTTCGAGTCAGGTTGAAGTTATCTTACTTGTTCTCTGTTGTGTTTCAATGTCGCTCCAGGTTCACCAGTGCAGTGGTTTACCAAGGCCTCGTCATGCGCCTGGGAATTATAGGAGGCAACCTTTATATAGACTTTTTCATCTCAGGAGTTGTGGAACTGCCAGGAGCTCTCTTGATATTACTAACCATTGAGCGTTTGGGACGACGCCTTCCCTTCGCGGCAAGCAATATAGTGGCAGGTGTGGCTTGCCTTGTCACTGCTTTCCTACCAGAAGGTAATTGTCCTCCAAGTCTGTTTGGCAGAGAAGAATTTGAAAAAAATCTTAAATCAAAATTATCAACAAGGGGGAACCTCTTGTCCTTAGAAAACGTACCATTGCCCCAATACTTTGGTACCAGATACGCTCTAGTGATGTCATTCAATTTTCTGTTTAATCAATGTAACATTTTGAGTATAAGACATTAGTTCTATAGATTTTTCTGTTTTCTCCATTTTTAGGTTTATTTATGGATGAAATAGATGTGCGAAATCTAGCTCGTGGTAATATAGCTCACTCTTGATCACTTTTATCTGACTGACTTTTGTGGTATCATCGACGTTGTTTAACATGTTTCTCAAGCATCTGTGCTGTCGCTGGCCCGTGTGAAACACTGAAGTCACACCGGGAAGAAAGCCACGGGTCTTGACTTCAAAACGTTGACAACCTCGCAAGGAATAGAGACACTTCACTGCTCTCACTACTCACTGTGACAAGTGAAATCATGGAATTATTTTCCAGATTTAGAAACAGCAAAGAGAAATAGGTGGAGAGAGTGATTAATCCATGGGGGTTGTCAGAGAAGGCTTCCCAGAGGTGAGAACTAGGTGTGGATGAAAAAGTAAAGAAATGTACCAGACAGGAGAGAAGGGTGGGAGTTATTTTCCCAAAGGAGAGCATAGTTCCCAGAAGGATAAAATACCTTTGAGGGTCCTGGAACCAAACATGCTTTGTTATCGCTGGAATATCCAGGCAAGGTGGCTGAGGGATGCCTGTCACCAGCAGTGACTGGTCTCACGGCCTCACAGGCCATGCCAGGAGCTTGGGCACGGTCTTGCGAGCTTCAAGAGAAGGAGAAGGGGTGGCTGCCTTGTAGCTGCCAGAGTTTGGACAATGGCAATGAGGAGGGAGAGATGCTAAAGCAGGAATTGAGGTTGTCAATCGGGCCTGTGTGGGAGAGCGTGATTTCAGAGATGTTTCAGAGTTAGATTTTGGGGGGCTGGATGATGGGCACACAGTACAGAGGTTGCACTATTGACACACCCCAGCTTATCTCTGCCGTAGAACACAGAGCAAGCCTTTCTAACTCCCAGGGAACAAGCGCGTTAGAGCAAGTCAGTTATTTCCATGTTCCAGGGGGTGTGAGATGGGGCTTACTTGAGTGCTGGATGCTCTCGTAGTCCTTTGGCTCAGCACAAGAGAGGCTGTCTTTTTTTCTTTTTGAGAATCTTCTAAGGATCAGGAAAGAACTGAAAATATCATGGAAGTTGGAAGAGTGAGACATTTACAGATGAGTTTATTAATTATATGAAGGCTTATGAAATCACAAAACATTGGATAGACCGTATTTAAATAAAATTGTAGCTATGCCTATCCTCAAAATAGAAGGAAGAAAATGACGGGAAGTCCTCTGTCTGTCACATTGGAATGATTGATGTCAGACAGAACTATTTACATTTAGCTCATTTTTCTTGAGTGTATTAGTTTCCCAGGGCTGCAATAACAAAGCCCCACAAACTGGGGGGCTGGAAACAAGAGAAATTTATTCTGTCACAGTCCTGAAGGCCGCAACTCTGAAACCAAGGTGTTGGCAGGGCCATGCTCTCTCTGAAGGCTCTAGGCAAGGATCTTTCCAGGTCTCTCCCTAGCTTCTGGTGGCTGCTGGCTGGATTCGTTCCTTCCAGATGTTTGGACAGAGAATCTGGTCCATGGCTCTCTCCTAGCTTCTGGGGGTCACCAGAAATCCTTGGCATTGCGTGGCATCACTCCAATCTCTGCCTCATCTTCACATGACATTCTTCTCACTGCATCTCTATGTCTTAACTATTCCATCTGCAAAGACCTTATTTCACCACAAGGTCACATTCTGAGGTTCTGGGTGGACGTGAATTTGGGGGGACACTATTCAACTCACTACATTGAGTTAACACATTCTAAGAGTTGGGAAATCTCTAGAATAGATATCAGTCAATACATGTCTGTTTAGTATCTACTCATTGTCACCACTGAACTAGGATGGGGGCTAGAGCAGTGAACAAGAGAAACATCATTCTTGTCCTTGGGAATTGTGTACAATTTAAGTACAAGGGTGACAAACCAGGAACATTGGGGACTTCGCTATTCTGTCCACTTTGGCACTATATAGTTTCTTGTTTAGTTTAAAAATACACTTTCCTAAGATAAGGCCTTCTGTTCTCATCACATATAGAATAGGAATTAAGGATTCATTGCGTATGAAATTAGGAAAGTGGGGAGAAGATTAATGACTTCAGTGTGCCCATCATTTCAGGGATGTATACTTCACTCTAGAAGATTTTCTCTGGCCCTACACTGATTTGGATCATTTTAATGTGTGCTACACTCAGCATGACCCCAGAAAGCATTCAAGACCCTATGTCCAAGCTAATGTTGAAGTAACTAGGTGGATGGGAACCAAGCTGTTTGTAGAGAACACTTTCCTGTGTTGAAAAATGTAAGGCAAAGAATAGAATTCTCCGTTTGGTCTCATCAGTTTTATTTTGTGGATATAATTTCCCAATTTAAGCTTTAAAATGGATTTTTAGCAACATTGGAAGCTAACGGCTCTCATTCTGGACATGCTTTATGTAAATATTCTGCAGATTCGGCTGCATTTATAGTCAGATGTGGGTCATGATTGAGTGGCAAGAATAAATTTCTAATCCCTCATGCTCTGTGGGTACCAAATAGTCACAGAGGTTCCTCTCTTGAGCTGACAGTCCTTATTTCCAACTTAAAGGAGCTTTTGGACTTGGTTACTGTGGCTGTCCAATTAACATTAGAAAGACTTTGCCCCTCAGTCACTCTTGACGTCATCAACAGGATCACAGTCCCTGGGGAGAATGCTGATTGGCCTTAAGAGGAATCAGCTCTAAAATTATCATAGAAAACAGTTGAACCAGCTTACCCTCCACTAAGTACAACTTTTCATGGTCCAGAGAAGAAAATTCTGGAAAATGAAATAGTCTTTCTGGCTGTCTTTCTCATCTAAGACTCACTGCTTTTGACCCAAATTTTTGAACTCTCATTAGAGTCTGAAAAATAAAGAGCTTTCTGTATCCATCCCCATCCACCATCTTTAATTTGAGTTTATTTAGGATGGCTCCAAACCTTGCACTTTGGGTAAGTCTTCTTTTTGAAATGAAAAAGTTGTCTTTTATTTCTCTCTTAGTGAAAACTGAGTCCATGTGTCTTAATTTCCATATCTCTATTAGGCATTTTCACTAAATTTTATTTGAGAACTCAGAACAGATGGTACGTTCAGAGGAGCTGCAAAATTGTGTTTATTTAAAACCCTGCGTCCTTTCTTCAAAAATTGAGTCATTATCCCAATAGTCTCTACCAGCTTGACCAAATCTCCATTCAGCGTGACCCCCTTTCTGTGTTCTCATGACTATGGAGGACAGATTCAGCTTCAGCACTCGTCTTTAAATTGCCTCGTGGGTTTTTTTGTCACTGTTAGAAAAAGATGTCTATTGCCACTCCAAGATGAACTTAGCATATTACTGGAACGGTCAAAAGTTTTTGTGTGCCTACATAATATTCCCACATCATTTACCCTTCCTAATAAATTGTTTCATTTCTCTCTTTAGTAAATGAACAGTACATAGCCTTTGGGATCTCTCTTCTTTTACACATTTTAACAAAATCTCTGTCCCAATGTGGTTAGATACTGGCCTCTACTGACTGGGACGAGTTGAGTCCTTAGATTAAGGCCAGCATGTAGGATCCATCATCTGGCATGAGGATCCTCAAGGGTACCAATTTGACAGCACTTTATGAATGTTTTTCTGAATTAACTAGTTCTTTGTCTGTGTTCACTGAGCCAACCACATGTGTTTTTCATGGTATGTGTGTGTGTTTTAATTTGGTTTCTTTGTTTTGTTTGGTTCTTTCCAGCAAAGAGTCTTAGCCTCAGTTGTAAACTTAAATTGTCATTGAAGTTGTCTGTGGGACTCATTTAAAGAGAACTCTTGACTCAGTAGAAAAAAACTATAATTTAGGAACCTAACGTGGATAGTCAAGTCATTTCCACGGTAGCAGGCGGCATTCTTCTTTGCAGCCTGAGAGGTTGCCCAGTTGGGCTGGGATCCAGGGAATCTGGGCAACAGCTCCCACTTTCCGTTCCCCAGCACCTGGCACTGTACCACCTGCTCATTGAAGGAAGGGGTGGAATGCATTTCCTGGTCCCCCTCCCTGGCCTTAATGAAAAAAGAAAGCCTAAGTAAAACACATGTTTACAACTGTTCCATGCCAGAGCAGATGGCAGCCCAGTGCATCAGCGTAACTCTGATACTCCTCACTCTGTGGTGTAACTATTAATGTGAGGGCTACAGGTGTTCTCATCTGGGAAAAACATCAAGTTCACCAGGATATCCTCGGCCAGTTTGCGATCAAAATGTAGTGAACTGGGGCCTCCCAGCTGTGATCTGGATTCTTGAACCATTGTTTTCTCTGCTCGCCCTCCTAGGCAATTGTTTTCTTTAGTCAGTTTTAGCTGTTTTTTTCCTTGATGAGAAAGATCGTCCCTGAACTAACATCTGTGCCAATCTTCCTCTATTTTTTGTATGTGGGATGCTGCCGCAGCATGGCTTGATGAGTGGTATGTCGGTCCACACCTGGGATCCAAACCCTTGAACCCTGGGCTGCCAAAGCAGAGTGCATGAACTGTACCACCACACCACCCGGCTGGCCCCTAGCATTTTTTTATTTGTTGAATATTCTTTAGAGAGAACATGCACAAATCTACTGAGCTTGAGTCTCTTCTTTCATCCTTCTCATTCAGGCCTCTTTTTCCACTAAAAAATTATATATTCAGGAGAGTGCAGTTATTTTCCTGGAAGAGAAGAGGACCATTTAGTGCTGAGTAAGCATAAATAAGTCTGAGTAGGAAAGGGAAAGGTTTCAAAGATGGAAGTCAGACATATACCGAAGATCTTTAGCTGTGCCTTGGAGAGCAGGTGTGTTCTTGTTCATGCAGTCATATGTCCTCATACTGGGTCTGCTAGGAAGGGATGGCACAAATTGCACAACTCTTAAGAAATCTAGAGCACTGACTTTTTAGAGGAAAAATGGTTTACTCCTTCTTCCCTTAAAACACAAAAGAAAAGGGGCCAGCCCCATGGCCTAGTGGTTAAGTTCAGCATGCTCTGCTTCGGCAGCCTGGGGTTGGTTCCCAGGCAAGGACCTGCACGCTACTCATCAAGCCATGCTGTGGTGGTGACTCATATACAAAATAGAGGAAGGTTGGCAACAGATGTTAACTCAGGGTGAATCTTCCTCAGTAAAACAAACAAAACGATGTAAAAGAAAGGAAGTATTTAATACAGAACTGCCAACATTTTACACTAGTTACAATGGAGGAAAGGAGAGTTTCCTCATACAACCAGAGCAGCCCTAAAATGGTTCATTTTTAAATGAATGAACCAATAGAATTTAAGAATCTGTCTCCTCCTGGATGATTTCTTGGGGGAAGTAGCAAGACGGGGATGAGGAAGGCGATAAATGACATACACCCTGTAGATTACACCCGGCATAGATGTCTCCTTCCACGGATCCCAGTCCTTAAAGACTTGCTACTTTCTAGAAACCAAAGTCAGCTTCATGTCCAGTTTTTCCTGGTCTGTTGGGAACTGCTATTCTGTGTGTAATCACTATGGAGTATGGGCAAAGAGGACAGGTGGGCACCAGACTGCAGTGATGGTTCTCACGGGCACAGTGAAGACCACCTTCCAGATGAAAGTCTGGTGTCCTCAGGCCCTGTAAGAAGGCAATGCCTGGAACATTGTTTTCAATGAAGCGGCTGCACAACAAATAGTTCTTGGATTGTATTTCTATAATCTAACATGCTCAGAAGGGCAGCTAGCACACTAAATCTTAGCTGTCATCCTGAGGTGGTTGTTGCTGTTGAAATTTGGCTACAATATTAGAAGGTATCTATCATTTGTGCTTATAATTAGCAAAGACTTAGGGTTGGGAAATCACTAAGCAAATGCCTTTTTTGTTCTGTAAAATGTTATTGAAAGCAGATCCCTAACTCTTTCTTCCAAACTTTCTGTGTTTGCAGGAATTCCATGGTTGAGAACCACAGTTGCTACCTTGGGAAGACTAGGGATAACCATAGCCTTTGAAATTGTTTATTTGGTAAATTCAGAATTGTACCCAACAACCTTACGGTAATTCCAACATATACGTCATGGTTTCTCCTAAGTAATTCTGCAGCCAAATGTTTTGACCTAAAAACCACGAAATGGTTTCCTTAGCTTGGTGATATGTTTGGCCTGGGTTGAATGCAGCTAGTGAAGAAGATATGCTTTGAGTTGTAGCTGCTTTCTGCCTTGCTATCTTCCGCAGTTTTGACAGAAGCACTTCTAGTATCGATATCTTTATATTCAGCCATGGTTTTGTGGGATGGCACCAGACTTGGAATCAGAAACCTGGTTAGTGCACTTGCTTGGATGTGGGTTAAATATGACTTCATCAGCGTTATCCTTCTTTGAGGCTACAGCCTCTGTTCTGACCACATTCCACGTCTTGCAGCTGTGAGCAGCTGATTAATGAAAGACAAAGTGAAACAGTGTGTGTGGACTAATGCAAATTGGCCTCCTTTCCTGAGGGAATATTCATGGGCACACCTTACTGTCAAGCTGGGGTGCTGAGGCGACACCCAAGTGTCACAGAGTGTGCTGGGTAGTCAGCCGCTGATGGAAGAACCATTTCCACCAACACTGTAGACCGCCTCGTGATTCTCGCTGTGACTCCCCATTTACCCACGTGCCAAATGGTGCAGAATGGAAATGGTTTGCTTAGAGTATGAGAGTAGTCATTTTCACAGTTAAAAAAGATAGAAATGGAAAATTTTGTTACAATTTCTTTGTTGCTTATATATCTGAAGATTTTACTTATCTTGAATTTATTTAAATATTTTTCACATAAGACAACTTTTTATTCTGCAGAAACTTTGGAGTTTCGCTCTGTTCAGGTTTATGTGATTTTGGGGGCATCATCGCCCCATTTCTGCTCTTCCGCTTGGCGGCCGTTTGGCTGGAACTACCTCTCATCATCTTTGGTAAGAACACACTTTATATACTGGGCTTAAATGCTTTCATCTACATTCTTTGCATTAATAGGACTCTGTAATGATTATTAGGTTCGATCTTAATGATATCCATTCATCTTCATGTGACAACTGTTTCAGTTTTAAGGAGCCAAGCTGATTACAATGAAACGTGAAACCCTAAACGATTTTAATTGGCTTTATATTGAAGGGGTCTGAGGAGCAGCGTTCCAGTCTGGCTTTCTTTGTTTAGGTTCTGAGTTAAAATCAAACACTGTAGAACTCTTTTATGATGTTTGGGAACAGAACCAATAATTTTCAGGGGACCAAACTGGACCTTCCGTATGTTTAAAAACAAGCCCAAAAAGTAATTGTGTTGTTAAGTGTTCTCTGTCTATCAATATCATGTCTTCATTTACTTTCATGCTGAACATGCTTTGCTGAAAGAACAGAGGACGCAGAATCCTGTGCACATGTACCGTCACCTCGGTGATGCCCCTCAAGTTCACCCTCCTTCCTACCTCCAGTCTTCAAAGAACTCACTGACGGATAGAACCATAGCATAGGGAGGGGCCTTCGGGTACTGGAGTCCAGTGCTTCTCAACTGCTCTTCCAGCCTTTCTCCCTGGATCTCACACCCCTCTACCCTCCTCAGCAAGAAAGCATACAAATTGGCCCCTTTCTCACCTACCTTCCCTCCACCCCCACCTCCTTACTCCTAGTAGAGAATGTCTTTCATTCATTGCTCAGCAGTCTAAACTACAATGAAAACATTGAGTCCACAAGGTTATACATCCTGTGTAATGAAAAAATCATTTAACAGTGCTAACTAGGGACAGTCGAGTCAGCTGCTGACCATTTGATGCCAGTGAATTCAATGAAAGGTCATCTCAAGTTATTTCATGGGATCTGATAAACAAGCTCAGTGTTGATTCTGTGGCCAGAGTGAAAAAGCAGAGAGAGTGCCATTGTTCAACCAAGACAGAGTGGTCTAGAAACCCAGACGTTCAGGATTATGGCCTGGGCTGCAATAAGTGCTGGTTAAGCTGGGTATGCGTGCCATAGTGCAGGCCCTTCCTTCACAGAGAGAGCCAAGTGTCCACACAATCAGTCACAATAGAGTGTGATAAATGCTGAAAGTAAGGGGTGCCGTGAGAGCCCATCACAGGGACTCCTGACCCCAGTTAGTCAAGGGGAGAAAGTCGGGGAGGAAGGAAGCAATGTCTAGGTTGAGATCTGAAGAGGAGTAGAAATTATCCACATGAGGAGTGTGGGCTGCCACTCCAGGCGGTGGAGGGCCTAGAGCGAGAGGAAGAAGCGGTTCTGTGGCAGCCAGGAAGTCAAAGGACAGAATGTAGTATGTGAGGGGCGGCCTGAAGAGAGATGAAACTGGGGAGGTAGGCTGGGCCAGATCACCAGATGTCTTATCGGACGTGTGAAGGGTCAGTCTGCTCTTTATCCAAAGGCAGTAGGATGCTAGTGAAGAGTTAGAAGCTGGGGTTGACTGCGTTAGATTTGCATTTCAGAAAGATGACTCTGATGGCACGTATGCAAATGATTAGGAGGGGGACAAGGCCAGTGTGAGACAATTAAAAGAATGTTGTTGTAATCAGGTAAGAGATCATAAAGGCTCGGATTGAGGTGATGACAGTGGGAATGGGGAGGAGTATAGATTCAAGAAATATAGCCACATGCCGCATAACACTTTGGTCAATGATGGATTGCATATACTACAGTGGTCCCATGAGATTAGTACCATATAGCCTAGGTATGTAGTAGGCTACCCCATCTAGGTTTCATATAAGTACACTCTATCATGTTCACACAATGATGAAATCGCCTAACGGCACATTTCTCAGAATGTGTCCCCCTTCTTAAGTGATGCGTGACTGTATATTAGAAGTAAAATTGTCAAGACAGGATGATTGACTGGGCGAGGACCAGAGGGAGCGGGGAGATGGGAAGCCCAGGCTCCTGGCTGGGGAAACTGTAGGTGATGGCCAGGCCCGGTTTAGTGAGCGCTGCGGGAGCAGGTCTGCAGGAGAACGTGGGGGGGATTCTCTTTGGGCCATTTGGAGTATGAGGTGCCTGTAAGAAATCCAAGTTGAAACCATGAGACGGCTATAGCGTTTGATGAGCTGAGCTCAGCAGAGAAGTGTGGCCCAGCTCTAAAGCTTTGGAAGCCATCTAAATGTAGATAACCATCAAAAGTATGACAGTGACCGAGACCTCCCAGAAAATAGGGCAGAGTGAGAGGGAAGGGGAGGGCCCAGGACAGAGCCCTGAGGAGTGACAGAGAGTCAGGCATAAGCAGAGGGAGAGGAGCCGATGGAGGAGGTGAGAAGAGATGCAAGAAGAGTAGGAGGGAAACCAGGAAGCGTGGAGCAGGCAAGCCAGTGGAGGGTGGGTGTCCACCAGCAGCCAGTGCTTCTGGGAGGATAGGCAGCAAGGACAGAGAAGCAGTGTCACTGGATCTGATGGCAGGTGGTACCTGGTGATCTGGCTGGAGCAGGGCCAGGAAGGACACTGGGCAGAACCCAGATAAGAGCAGGTGGAGGTGGGATTTGATGCTCAGTGGTGCTGGTGCTGGCTCACCCTGGCCCACCAGGGCCAATTGTTAAATTTTGAAGAATTTTTTTGTTAAACACTGCCATCATTAAACATTAAATATATAAAATATATTAAAAGCAGAGGTAATAAATGCTCACAACTCATCAGTGCCTAATTTATTTACATTTTACTGTTATGGAAATTCTGTATAACAGAGTGCCACTGCGCCTCTCCTCCCAATGCCTCCTTCAGGGATGTCTTGTTGGTAGCTTCCAGTGTCCATGGTGAGAGTATTTACGCCATGGAAATTGGCAGATGCTACAAATCAAGGCTTTATTTTCTGGAGAGCTGGTTGGTAAACATTTCCCACATACCACGAGGATATGAAGATGTGTAGAAAATAGGAGAGGGTGATGTTTCAAGAATTTCAGCTCTGAAGAAGGGATAAAGGGAGGATGGTAACTGGAGGACAATGTGAGGTTGATGGAAGGGTCCTTAAAGAGGGAAGAGCTGAGTATGTTCCAGCGCTTCCACCAATGGGCTAAAGGGGCTGGAGAGAGAGGATCCGTCACTATAGTGAGGCGCCCAAGAAGACTCCAAGAGATGGCGCTTGGGAACAAGTCTTACAGTGTAACTTGACAGAAGGAGGACAGGGAGGGAGAGGATGCTGCGAAGCTCTTCTGTCAGTAAAAGGAAGCTGAGGGGATTCCTCTTGGTGAGGTCTTCTCCATGTTTGTCACATAGGACTCAGGAAACAGTTCTTAAATGAGTGAATGAATGAATGTGTGCCAGGAGTACTGGGGTAATGGGACTGCACGGGGTTTGAGGAAGGTAGAGAGCATTTAATATTGTGGCAAAGGAAAACTGGAGCACTGGTTAGGGTGACCACAGGGTTGCTGCTGTTGAGGGCTGGTTAGTGTTGGTGAGCAGAGTGGCTTCCTGAGTAAGCGGGGAGGGATGGGGGCCGGCCGTGTGGTCCTTGTACCGTAACGCCTTTCCCTGTTCCCTAGGCATCCTGGCATCCGTCTGCGGGGCTCTTGTGATGCTTTTGCCTGAAACCAAGGGCATTGCCTTGCCAGAGACAGTGGATGATGTAGAAAAACTTGGCAGGT
Organism: Equus quagga; assembly: GCF_021613505.1. Classification (NCBI taxonomy): domain Eukaryota; kingdom Metazoa; phylum Chordata; class Mammalia; order Perissodactyla; family Equidae; genus Equus; species Equus quagga. Next base: position 7,879,579 of record NC_060274.1, on the reverse strand, counting down.
ATTGTACAAAATTCAGCGCATCCTAAAGAAAAGTGGTGTTTCAAACCACTGGGGAAAGAATGGTATTGAAAAAATTGGATACCATGGGGAAAAAATAATATTAAATCTCCATCTCACATCCTTAGCAAAAGATTCAAAGTAGATTTAAAAAGTTAATGTAAAAAATAAACACAAGGCTAGAAAAGTGTATGTATTGTTTTTTAAACTTAGTTATGAAGAGGGAAACATTTCCAAATAAAGTGTTAAAATTCAAAAGCCATCTAAAGGAAAAGAACTGATGATTTGACATAGTAGAAGTAACTTAAATGTGCATCAGTAGGAAACCGATTATGAAAATGATCATGGATTCATAATATGGATTACTATACAGAGATTAACAGAATTGAGTTATGTCTATATGCAATGACATGGGATTTCAAGATCAGTTGCAAAGTGAAAAGTCACTGAACAATTTTATAGTAGCTATTAAAAAAATAAAATGAAAAGTAATCCCTCTCTGTAGCTAGATGGGAAAATAGATAGATAGATAGATAGCGATAGATAATAGATAGAGATAGATAGATGATAGAGATAGATAGACAGAGAGAGATGAGAGATAGATGAGAGATAGATAGATAGATAGATAGATAGATAGATAGATAGA